>NC_092754.1:86822776-86827227 GCF_047496795.1 Chiloscyllium punctatum
AGAGAGGGACAGAGAGAGAGGGACAGGGAGAGAGAGGGACAGAGAGAGAGAGAGAGACAGGGTGAGAGAGAGAGAGGGACAGAGAGAGAGAGAGAGACAGGGACAGAGAGAGAGAGGGACAGGGAGAGAGAGAGGGACAGAGAGAGATGGACAGGGAGAGAGAGGGAAAGTGAGAGAGAGAGAGAGACAGGGTGAGAGAGAGAGAGAGAGGGACAGTGAGAGAGAGAGAGAGACAGGGAGAGAGAGGGACAGGAAGAGAGAGAGAGAGACAGGGAGGCAGAGAGAGACAGGGAGAGAGAGAGGGACAGAGAGAGAGAGAGAGAGAGAGGGACAGGGAGAGAGAGAGGGACAGAGAGAGAGAGAGGGACAGGGAGAGAGAGAGAGGGGCACAGGGGAGAGAGAGAGAGAGACAGGGAGAGAGAGAGGGACAGGTAGAGAGAGAGAGAGAGGGACAGGGAGAGAGAGAGAGAGGGACAGGGAGGGAGAGAGAGGGACAGGGAGAGAGAGAGAGAGGGACAGGGAGAGAGAGTGAGGGACAGGGAGAGAGAGGGACATGGAGAGAGTGGGGGACAGGGAGAGAGAGAGAGAGAGACAGGGAGAGAGAGAGGGACAGGGAGAGAGAGGGACAGGAAGAGAGAGAGAGAGACAGGGAGGCAGAGAGTGACAGGTAGAGAGAGAGGGACGGAGAGAGAGAGAGAGAGAGAGAGAGGGACAGGGAGAGAGAGAGTGACAGAGAGAGAGGGACAGGGAGAGAGAGGGACAGTGAGAGAGAGAGATACAGGGAGAGAGAGAGGGACAGAGAGAGAGAGGGACCGGGAGAGAGAGAGGGACGGAGAGAGAGGGACAGGGAGAGAGAGGGACAGTGAGAGAGAGAGAGAGAGACAGGGAGAGAGAGAGGGACAGAGAGAGAGAGGGACAGGGTGAGAGAGAGGGACAGGGAGAGAGAGGGACAGTGAGAAAGAGAGAGAGAGACAGGGAGAGAGAGAGGGACAGAGAGAGAGAGGGACAGGGAGAGAGAGAGGGACAGAGAGAGAGGGACAGGGAGAGAGAGAGGGAAAGAGAGAGAGAGAGAGACAGGGTGAGAGAGAGAGAGAGGGACAGTGAGAGAGAGAGAGAGGGACAGTGAGAGAGAGAGAGAGAGAAGGGGAGAGAGAGAGGGACAGGGTGAGAGTGAGGGACAGGGAGAGAGAGAGAGAGAGACAGGGAGAGAGAGAGGGACAGGGAGAGAGAGAGGGAGAGACAGGGAGAGAGAGGGACAGGAAGAGAGAGAGAGACAGGGAGGCAGAGAGAGACAGGGAGAGAGAGGGACAGAGAGAGAGAGAGAGAGGGACAGGGAGAGAACGAGGGAAAGAGAGAGAGGGACAGGGAGAGAGAGGGACAGTGAGAGAGAGAGAGAGAGGGAGAGAGAGAGGGACAGAGAGAGAGAGAGGGACAGGGAGAGAGAGAGAGGCACAGGGGAGAGAGAGAGGGACAGGGAGAGAGAGAGGGACAGGGAGAGAGAGAGAGGAACAGGGAGAGAGAGTGAGGGACAGGGAGAGAGAGAGGGACAGAGAGAGAGAGAAAGAGAGGGACAGGGAGAGAGAGGGACAGGGAGAGAGAGAGAGAGGGACAGGGAGAGAGAGAGGGCCAGGGAGAGAGAGAGAGAGAGAGAGAGAGAGGGACAGGTAGATAGAGAGAGAGAGAGAGAGAGAGAGGGACAGGGAGAGAGATCGGGACAGTGACAGAGAGAGGGGGACAGGGAGAGAGAGGGACAGGGAGAGAGAGAGCTTCAGGGAGCGAGTAAGGGTGAGAGGGACAGCGAGAGGGAGAGAGAGAGAGAGAGAGAGAGAGAGAGGGACAGGGAGAGATAGAGGGACAGGGAGAGAGAGAGGTATATGGAGAGAGAGAGAGGGACAGGGAGAGAGAGAGAGGGACATGGAGAGAGAGAGAGGGACACGGAGAGAGAGAGGGACAGGGAGAGAGAGAGAGAGGGACAGGGAGGGAGAGAGAGGGACAGGGAGAGAGAGAGAGAGAGGGACAGGGAGAGAGAGGGACAGGGAGAGAGAGAGAGGGACAGGGAGAGAGAGAGGGACAGGGAGAGAGAGAGAGGGACAGAGAGAGAGAGTGAGGGACAGGGAGAGAGAGGGACATGGAGAGAGTGGGGGACAGGGAGAGAGAGAGAGAGAGACAGGGAGAGAGAGAGGGACAGGGAGAGAGATGGACAGGAAGAGAGAGAGAGAGACAGGGAGGCAGAGAGTGACAGGTAGAGAGAGAGGGACGGAGAGAGAGAGAGAGAGAGAGAGAGAGGGACAGGGAGAGAGAGAGTGACAGAGAGAGAGGGACAGGGAGAGAGAGGGACAGTGAGAGAGAGAGATACAGGGAGAGAGAGAGGGACAGAGAGAGAGAGGGACCGGGAGAGAGAGAGGGACGGAGAGAGAGGGACAGGGAGAGAGAGGGACAGTGAGAGAGAGAGAGAGAGACAGGGAGAGAGAGAGGGACAGAGAGAGAGAGGGACAGGGTGAGAGAGAGGGACAGGGAGAGAGAGGGACAGTGAGAAAGAGAGAGAGAGAGACAGGGAGAGAGAGAGGGACAGAGAGAGAGAGGGACAGGGAGAGAGAGAGGGACAGAGAGAGAGGGACAGGGAGAGAGAGAGGGAAAGAGAGAGAGAGAGAGACAGGGTGAGAGAGAGAGAGAGGGACAGTGAGAGAGAGAGAGAGGGACAGTGAGAGAGAGAGAGAGAGAAGGGGAGAGAGAGAGGGACAGGGTGAGAGTGAGGGACAGGGAGAGAGAGAGAGAGAGACAGGGAGAGAGAGAGGGACAGGGAGAGAGAGAGGGAGAGACAGGGAGAGAGAGGGACAGGAAGAGAGAGAGAGACAGGGAGGCAGAGAGAGACAGGGAGAGAGAGGGACAGAGAGAGAGAGAGAGAGGGACAGGGAGAGAACGAGGGACAGAGAGAGAGGGACAGGGAGAGAGAGGGACAGTGAGAGAGAGAGAGAGAGGGAGAGAGAGAGGGACAGAGAGAGAGAGAGGGACAGGGAGAGAGAGAGAGGCACAGGGGAGAGAGAGAGGGACAGGGAGAGAGAGAGGGACAGGGAGAGAGAGAGAGGAACAGGGAGAGAGAGTGAGGGACAGGGAGAGAGAGAGGGACAGAGAGAGAGAGAAAGAGAGGGACAGGGAGAGAGAGGGACAGGGAGAGAGAGAGAGAGGGACAGGGAGAGAGAGAAGGACAGGGAGAGAGAGAGAGGGGGACAGGGAGAGAGAGAGAGACAGGGAGAGAGTGAGGGACAGGGAGAGAGAGAGGGACAGTGAGTGAGTGAGGGACCGGGAGAGAGAAAGAGAGACGGGGAGAGAGAGAGAGACAGGGACAGGGAGAGTGAGAGGGACAGAGAGAGAGGGACAGGGAGAGAGAGCGGGACAGTGAGAGAGAGAGTGACAGTGAGAGAGAGAGGGACAGAGAGAGAGAGAGGGACAGGGAGAGAGAGAGGGACAGGAAGAGAGGGACAGGGAGAGAGAGGGACAGAGGGACAGTGAGAGAGAGAGAGAAGGGGAGAGAGAGAGGGACAGGGAGAGAGAGAAAGCCAGGGAGAGAGAGAGAGAGAGAGAGAGAGAGGGACAGGTAGATAGAGAGAGAGAGAGAGAGAGGGACAGGGAGAGAGATCGGGACAGTGACAGAGAGAGAGGGACAGGGAGAGAGAGGGACAGGGAGAGAGAGAGCTTCAGGGAGCGAGTAAGGGTGAGAGGGACAGCGAGAGAGAGAGAGAGAGAGAGAGAGACAGAGAGAGAGAGGGACAGGGAGAGATAGAGGGACAGGGAGAGAGAGAGGGATATGGAGAGAGAGAGAGGGACAGGGAGAGAGAGAGAGGGACATGGAGAGTGAGAGAGGGACACGGAGAGAGAGAGGGACAGGGAGAGAGAGAGAGAGGGACAGGGAGGGAGAGAGAGGGACAGGGAGAGAGAGAGAGAGGGACAGGGAGAGAGAGGGACAGGGAGAGAGAGAGAGGGACAGGGAGAGAGAGAGGGACAGGGAGAGAGAGAGAGGGACAGAGAGAGAGAGTGAGGGACAGGGAGAGAGAGGGACATGGAGAGAGTGAGGGACAGGGAGAGAGAGAGAGAGAGACAGGGAGAGAGAGAGGGACAGGGAGAGAGAGAGACAGGGAGAGAGAGGGACAGAAAGAGAGAGAGAGAGACAGGGAGGCAGAGAGTGACAGGTAGAGAGAGAGGGACGGAGAGAGAGAGAGAAAGAGAGAGAGAGAGACAGGGAGAGAGAGAGGGACAGAGAGAGAGAGAGGGACAGGGAGAGAGAGAGAGGCACAGGGGAGAGAGAGAGGGACAGGGAGAGAGAGAGGGACAGGGAGAGAGAGAGAGGAACAGGGAGAGAGAGTGAGGGACAGGGAGAGAGAGAGGGACAGAGAGAGAGAGAAAGAGAGGGACAGGGAGAGAGAGGGACAGGGAGAGAGAGAGAGAGGGACAGG
>NC_092754.1:87487327-87504827 GCF_047496795.1 Chiloscyllium punctatum
TCCTCCCTCGCCGTGTGTGAGCATGTCCCTCCCTCGCCGTGTGTGAGCGTGTCCTTCCCTCTCTGTGTACGTGTGTGCATGTCCCTCCCTCGCCGTGTGTGCGCGTGTGTTCCTCCCTCTCTGTGTGTTTGTGTGTCCCCCCTTTGCTGTGTGTCCCTCCCTCGCTGTTTGTGCACGTGTGCCTCCCTCGCTGTGTGTATGTCCCTCCCTCGCTGTGTGTGTGTGAGTGTCCCTCCCTCGCTCTGTGTGTGTGCGTGTCCCTCCCTCGCTGTGTGTGTGTGTGTGTCCCTCCCTCGCCGTGTGTGAGCGTCTTCTTCCCTCTCTGTGTACGTGTGTGCATGTCCACCCCTCGCCGTGTGTGAGTGTGTCCCTCCCTCGCCGTGTGTGAGCGTGTCCCTCCCTCGCTCTGTGTGTGTGTGTGTGTGTGTGTGTGTGTTCCTCCCTCGCCGTGTGTGAGCATGTCCCTCCCTCGCCGTGTGTGAGCGTGTCCTTCCCTCTCTGTGTACGTGTGTGCATGTCCCTCCCTCGCCGTGTGTGCGCGTGTGTTCCTCCCTCTCTGTGTGTTTGTGTGTCCCCCCTTTGCTGTGTGTCCCTCCCTCGCTGTTTGTGCACGTGTGCCTCCCTCGCTGTGTGTATGTCCCTCCCTCGCTGTGTGTGTGTGTGTGTCCCTCCCTCGCTCTGTGTGCGTGTGTGTGTGTGTGTGTGTGTGTGTGTCCCTCGCTCGCTGTGTGTGCGCGCGTGTCCCTCCGTCTCTGTGTGTGTTTGTATGTCCCTCCCTTGCTGTGTGTGTGTGTGTCCCTCCCTCGCTGTGTGTGTGTGTGTGTGTGTGTGTGTGTGTGTGTGTGCGTGTCCCTCCCTCACTGTGAGTGTGTGTGTGTGTGCGCCGCTCCCTCGCTGTGTGTGTGTGTCCCTCCCTCGCTGTGTGTGTGTGTCCCTCCCTCGCCATGTGTGAGCGTGTCCCTCCCTCGCTGTGTATGAGCGTGTCCCTCCCTCGCCATGTGTGAGCGTGTCCCTCCCTCGCTGTGTGTGTGTGTGTCCCTCCCTCGCCATGTGTGAGGGTGTCCCTCCCTCGCTGTGTGTGTGTGTGTATGCCCCTCCCTCGCTGTGTGTGTGTGTGTGTCCCTCCGTCTCTGAGTGTTTTTGTGTTTCCCTCCCTCACTGTGTGTGTGTGTCCCTCCCTCGCCGTGTGTGTTCGTGTCCCTCCCTCGCCGTGTGTGTTCTTGTCCCTCCCTCGCTGTGTGTGTGTGTGTCCCTCCCTCACTGTGAGTGTGTGTGTGTGTGCGCCGCTCCCTCGCTGTGTGTGTGTGTCCCTCCCTCGCTGTGTGTGTGTGTCCCTCCCTCGCCATGTGTGAGCGTGTCCCTCCCTCGCTGTGTGTGTGTGTGTCCCTCCCTCGCCATGTGTGAGCGTGTCCCTCACTCGCTGTGTGTGTGTGTGTGTCCCTCCGTCTCTGAGTGTTTTTGTGTTTCCCTCCCTCACTGTGTGTGTGTGTCCCTCCCTCGCCGTGTGTGTTCTTGTCCCTCCCTCGCTGTGTGTGTGTGTGTCCCTCCCTTGCTGTGTGTGAGCATGTGTGTCCCTCCCACGCCGTGTGTCAGCATGTCTCTCCCTCGCCGTGTGTGTGTGTGTGTGCCCCGCCCTCGCTGTGTGTGTCCCTCCCTCACTGTGTGTGTGTGTGTTTCTGTGTGTGTGTGCGCGCATGTCCGTCCCTCGCTGTGTGTGCGTGCGTGTGTGTCCCGCCCTCGCTGTGTGTGTGTGTGTGTGTCCCTCCCTCGCTGGCTGTGTGTGTGTGTCTGTGTGTGTGCCCCTCCCTCGCTTTGTGTGTGTGTGTGTGTGTGTGCGTGCGTGCCCCTCCCTCGCTGTGTGTGCGCGCAAGTCCCTCTGTCTCTGTGTGTGTGTGTGTGTCCCTCCATCGCGGTGTGTGTGTGTCCCTCCCTCGCTGTGTGTGGGTGTGTGCCCCTTCCTCGCTCTGTGTGTGTGTCCCTCCCTCGCTGTGTGTGTGTGTGTTCCTCCCTCTCGGTGTGTTTGTGTGTCTCCGCTTTGCTGTGTTTCCCTCCCTCGCTGTTTGTGCACGTGTTCCTCCCTCGGTGTGTGTGTGTGCCCCTCCCTCGATCTGTGTGTGTGTCCCTCCCTCGCTCTGTGTGTGTGTGTGTGTGTGTGTCCCTCCCTCACTTTGCTTGTGTGTGTGTGTACCTCCCTCGCTGTGTGTGTGTGTGTCCCTCCCTTGCTCTGTGTGTGTGTCCCTCCCTTGCTGTGTGTGTGTGTCCCTCCCTCGCTGTGTGTGTGTGTCCCTCCCTCGCTGTGTGTGTGTGTCCCTCCCTCGCTGTGCGTGTGTGTCCCTCCCTCGCTGTGAGCGTGTGTCCCTCCCTCGCCGTGTGTGAGCGTGTCCCTCCCTCGCTGTGTGTGTGTGTGTCCCTCCCTCGCTGTGTGTGTCCCTCCCTGGCTGTGTGTGTATGCCCCTCCCTCGCTCTGTGTGCGTGTGAGTGTGTCCCTCCCTCGCCGTGTGTGAGCGTGTGTGCCCCTCCTTCGCCGTGTGTGAGCGTGTGTGTCCCTCCCTCGCCGTGTGTGATCGTGTGTGTCCCTCCCTCGCCGTGTGTGTGTGTGCCCCTCCCTCGCTGTGTGTGTGTGTGCCCCTCCCTCGCTGTGTGTGTGTGCCCCTCGCACGCTGTGTGTGTGAGCGTGTCCCTCCCTCGCCGTGTGTGAGCGTGTCCCTCCCTCGCCGTGTGTGAGCGTGTCCCTCCCTTGCTGTGTGTGTGTGCATGTCCCTCCCTCGCCGTGTGTGAGCGTGTCCTTCCCTCTCTGTGTACGTGTGTGCATGTCACTCCCTCGCTGTGTGTGCGCGTGTGTTCCTCCCTCTCGGTGTGTTTGTGTGTCCCCGCATTGCTGTGTGTCCCTCCCTCGCTGTTTGTGCACGTGTGCCTCTCTCGCTGTGTGTATGTCCTTCCCTCGCTGTGTGTGTGTGTGTGTGTGTGTGTGAGTGTCCCTCCCTCGCTCTGTGTGCGTGTGTGTCCCTCCGTGTCTGTGTGTGTTTGTATGTCCCTCCCTCGCGGTGTGTGTGTGTCCCTCCCTCGCTGTTTGTGTGTGTGTGTGCGTGTCCCTCCCTCACTGAGTGTGTGTGTGTGTGTGTGTGTGTGTGTGCGCGCCGCTCCCTCGCTGTGTGTGTGTCCCTCCCTCGCTGTGTGTGAGCGTGTCCCTCCCTCGCTGTGTGTGTGTGCCCCTCCCTCGATCTGTGTGTGTGTGTGTGTCCCTCCCTCGCTGTTTGTGCACGTGTGCCTCCCTCGCTGTGTGTATGTCCCTCCCTCGCTCTGTGTGTGTGTGTGTGTGTGTGTCCGTGTCCCTCCCTCGCTCTGTGTGCGTGTGTGTGTGTGTGTGTGTGTGTGTGTGTGTCCCTCCCTCGCTGTTTGTGCACGTGTCCCTCCCTCGCGGTGTGTGTGTGTGTCCCTCCCTCGCTGTGTGTGTGTCCCTCCCTCACTGTGAGTGTGTGTGTGTGTGTGTTTGTGTGTGTGTGTGTGCCACTCCCTCGCTGTGTGTGTGTCGCCCCCTCGCCGTGTATGAGCGTGTCCCTCCCTCGCTGTGTGTGTGCGTGTGTTCCTCCCTCTCTGTGTGTTTGTGTGTCCCCGCTTTGCTGTGTGTCCCTCCCTCGCTGTTTGTGCACGTGTGCCTCTCTCGCTGTGTGTATGTCCCTCCCTCGCTGTGTGTGTGTGTGTGAGTGTCCCTCCCTCGCTCTGTGTGTGTGTGTGTGTGTCCCTCCGTGTCTGTGTGTGTTTGTATGTCCCTCCCTCACGGTGTGTGTGTGTCCCTCCCTCGCTGTTTGTGTGTGTGTGTGCGTGTCCCTCCCTCACTGTGAGTGTGTGTGTGTGTGTGTGCGCCGCTCCCTCGCTGTGTGTGTGTGTCCCTCCCTCGCTGTGTGTGAGCGTGTCCCTCCCTCGCTGTGTGTGTGTGCCCCTCCCTCGATCTGTGTGTGTGTGTGTGTGTGTGTGTGTGTGTGTCCCTCCCTCGCTGTTTGTGCACGTGTGCCTCCCTCGCTGTGTGTATGTCCCTCCCTCGCTCTGTGTGTGTGTGTGTGTGTATGTGTGTGTGTGTCTCCCTCGCTCTGTGTGCGTGCGTGTGTGTGTGTCCCTCCCTCGCTGTTTGTGCACGTGTCCCTCCCTCGCGGTGTGTGTGTGTCCCTCCCTCGCTGTGTGTGTGTGTGTGCGTGTCCCTCCCTCACTGTGAGTGTGTGTGTGTGTGTGTGTGTGTGTTTGTGTGTGTGTGTGTGCCGCTCCCTCGCTGTGTGTGTGTCGCCCCCTCGCCGTGTATGAGCGTGTCCCTCCCTCGCTGTGTGTGCGCGTGTGTTCCTCCCTCTCTGTGTGTTTGTGTGTCTCCGCTTTGCTGTGTGTCCCTCCCTCGCTGTTTGTGCACGTGTTCCTCCCTCGCTGTGTGTGTGTGCCCCTCCCTCGATCTGTGTGTGTGTCCCTCCCTCGCTCTGTGTGTGTGTGTGTGTGTGTTTGTGTCCCTCCCTCACTTTGCTTGTGTGTGTGTGTCCCTCCCTCGCTGTGTGTGTGTGTGTGTCCCTCCCTCGCTCTGTGTGTGTGTGTCCCTCCCTCGCTCTGTGTGTGTGTGTCCCTCCCTCGCTGTGTGTGTGTGTGTCCCTCCCTCGCTGTGTGCGTGTCCCCCTCCCTCGCTGTGCGTGTGTGTCCCTCCCTCGCTGTGTGCGTGTCCCCCTCCCTCGCTGTGCGTGTGTGTCCCTCTCTCGCTGTGCGTGTGTGTCCCTCCCTCGCTGTGCGTGTGTGTCCCTCCCTAGCTGTGTGTGTGCGTGTGTCCCTCCCTCGCCGTGTGTGAGCGTGTCCCTCCCTCGCTGTGTGTGTGTGTGCGCGCCCCTCCCTCTCTCTCTGTGTGTGTGTGTCCCTCCCTCGCTGTGTGTGTGTGTGCCCTCCCTCGCTGTGTGTGTGCGTGTGTGCCCCTCCCTCACCGTGTGTGAGCGTGTGTGTCCCTCCCTCGCTGTGTGTGATCGTGTGTGTCCCTCCATCGCCGTGTGTGTGTGTGCCCCTCCCTCGCTGTGTGTGTGTGCCGCTCGCACACTGTGTGTGTGTGTGCCCCTCCCTCGCCGTGTGTGAGCATGTCCCTCCCTCACCGTGTGTGAGCGTGTCCCTCCCTTGCTGTGTGTGTGTGTGTGTGTGTGTGTCCCTCCCTCGCTCTGTGTGTGTGTGTGTGTGTGTGTGTGTGTGTGTGTGTGTGTGTGTGTGTCCCTCCCTTGCTGTGTGTGTGTACGTGTCCCTACCTCGCTGTGTGTGTGTGTGTGTGTGTGTGTATCCCTCCCTCGCCGTGTGTGAGTGTCTCCTTCCCTCTCTGTGTAAGTGTGTGCATGTCCACCCCTCGCCGTGTGTGAGCGTGTCCCTCCCTCGCCGTGTGTGAGCGTGTGTTCCTCCCTCTCTGTGTGTTTGTGTGTCCCCCCTTTGCTGTGTGTCCCTCCCTCGCTGTTTGTGCACGTGTGCCTCCCTCGCTGTGTGTATGTCCCTCCCTCGCTGTGTGTGTGTGTGAGTGTCCCTCCTTCGCTCTGTGTGCGTGTGTGTGTGTGTGTCCCTCGCTCGCTGTGTGTGCGCGCGTGTCCCTCCGTCTCTGTGTGTGTTTGTATGTCCCTGCCTCACGGTGTGTGTGTGTCCCTCCCTCGCTGTGTGTGTGTGTGTGTCCCTCCCTCGCTGTGTGTGTGTCCCTCCCTCGCCGTGTGTGAGCGTGTCCCTCTCTCGCTGTGTGTGTGTGTGTGTGTATGCCCCTCCCTCGCTGTGTGTGTGTGTGTGTGTCCCTCCGTCTCTGTGTGTGTTTGTGTTTCCCTCCCTCACTGTGTGTGTGTGTCTCTCCCTCGCCGTGTGTGAGCGTGTGTGTCCCTCCCTCGCTGTGTGTGTGTGTGCCCCGCCCTCGCAGTGTGTGTCCCTCCCTCACTGTGTGTGTGTGTTCCTGTGTGTGTGTGTGCGCGTGTCCGTCCCTCGCTGTGTGTGTGTGCGTGTGTTTCCCTCCCTCGCTGTGTGTGTGTGTGTGTGTCCCTGCCTCGCTGGCTGTGTGTGTGTGCCTGTGTGTGTGCCCCTCCCTCGCTGTGTGTGTGTGTGTGCGTGTGTGTGTGTGTGTGTGCGCGTGCCCCTCCCTCGCTGTGTCTGCGCGCAAGTCCCTCCATCTGTGTGTGTGTGTGTGTCTCCCTCCCTCGCGGTGTGTGTGTGTCCCTCCCTCGCTGTGTGTGTGTGTGCCCCTCCCTCGCTCTGTGTGTGTGTCCCTCCCTCGCTGTGTGTGTGTCTGCATGTCCCTCGCTCGCTGTGTGTGTATCCCTCCCTCGCTGTGTGTGTATCCCTCCCTCGCTGTGTGTGTGCGCGTGTTCCTCCCTCTCGGTGTGTTTGTGTGTCTCCGCTTTGCTGTGTTTCCCTCCCTCGCTGTGCGTGTGTGCCCCTCCCTCGATCTGTGTGTGCGTCCCTCCCTCGCTCTGTGTGTGTGTGTGTGTGTGTGTGTGTGTGTGTGTCCCTCCCTCACTTTGCTTGTGTGTGTGTGTCCCTTCCTCGCTGTGTGTGTGTGTCCCTCCCTTGCTGTGTGTGTGTGTCCCTCCCTTGCTCTGTGTGTGTGTGTGTGTGTGTGTGTGTGTCCCTCCCTCGCTGGGTGTGTGTGTGTCCCTCCCTCGCTGGGTGTGTGTGTGTCCCTCCCTCGCTGTGTGTGTGTGTCCCTCCCTCGCTGTGTGTGTGTGTCCCTCCCTCGCTGTGTGTGTGTGTCCCTCCCTCGCTGTGCGTGTGTGTCCCTCCCTCGCTGTGCGTGTGTGTCCCTCTCTCGCTGTGAGCGTGTGTCCCTCCCTCGCTGTGAGCGTGTGTCCCTCCCTCGCTGTGAGCGTGTGTCCCTCCCTCGCTGTGAGCGTGTGTCCCTCCCTCGCTGTGTGTGTGTGCGCCCCTCCCTCTGTGTGTGTGTGTGCGCCCCTCCCTCGCTGTGTGTTTGTGTGCCCCTCCCTCGCTGTGTGTTTGTGTGTCCCTCCCTCGCTGTGTGTGTGTGTCCCTCTCTCACTGTGCGTGTGTGTCCCTCTCTCGCTGTGAGCGTGTGTCCCTCCCTCGCTGTGAGCGTGTGTCCCTCCCTCGCTGTGAGCGTGTCCCTCCCTCGCAGTGTGTGTGTGTGCGCCCCTCCCTCTCTCTGTGTGTGTGTGTCCCTCCCTCGCTGTGTGTTTGTGTGCCCCTCCCTCGCTGTGTGTGTATGCCCCTCCCTCGCTCTGTGTGTGTGTGAGTGTGTCCCTCCCTCGCCGTGTGTGAGCGTGTGTGCCCCTCCCTCGCCGTGTGTGATCGTGTGTGTCCTTCCCTCGCCGTGTGTGTGTGTGCCCCTCCCTCGCTGTGTGTGTGTGTGCGCCCCTCCCTCGCTGTGTGTGTGTGCCACTCCCTAGCTGTGTGTGTGTTTGCCCCTCCCTCGCCGTGTGTGTGTGTGTACCTCCCTCGCCGTGTGTGAGCGTGTCCTTCCCTCTCTGTGTACGTGTGTGCATGTCCCTCCCTCGCTGTGTGTGCGCGTGTGTTCCTCCCTCTCTGTGTGTTTGTGTGTCCCCCCTTTGCTGTGTGTCCCTCCCTCGCTGTTTGTGCACGTGTGCCTCTCTCGCTGTGTGTATGTCCCTCCCTCGCTGTGTGTGTGTGTGTGTGTGAGTGTCCCTCCCTCGCTCTGTGTGCGTGTGTGAGTGTGTGTGTGTGTGTGTGTGTGTGTGTGTCCCTCGCTCGCTATGTGTGCGCTATGTGTCCCTCCGTCTCTGTGTGTGTTTGTATGTCCCTCCCTCGCGGTGTGTGTGTGTCCCTCCCTCGCTGTGTGTGTGTGTGTGTGAGTGTCCCTCCCTCGCTCTGTGTGTGTGTGTCCCTCCGTGTCTGTGTGTGTTTGTATGTCCCTCCCTCGCGGTGTGTGTGTGTCCCTCCCTCGCTGTTTGTGTGTGTGTGTGCGTGTCCCTCCCTCACTGTGAGTGTGTGTGTGTGTGTGTGTGTGTGTGTGTGTGTGTGTGTGTGTGTGTCCCTACCTCACTGTGAGTGTGTGTGTGTGTGTGCGTGTGTGTGTGTGTGTGTGTGTGTGTGTGCGTGTCCCTACCTCACTGTGAGTGTGTGTGTGTGTGTGCGTGTGTGTGTGTGTGTGTGTGTGTGCGCCGCTCCCTCGCTGTGTGTGTGTGTCCCTCCCTCTCGGTGTGTTTGTGTGTCTCCGCTTTGCTGTGTGTCCCTCCCTCGCTGTTTGTGCACGTTTTCCTCCCTCGCTGTGTGTGTGTGCCCCTCCCTCGATCTGTGTGTGTGTCCCTCCCTCGCTCTGTGTGTGTGTGTGTGTGTGTCCCTCCCGCACTTTGCTTGTGTGTGTTTGTGTCCCTCCCTCGCTGTGTGTGTGTTTCCCTCCCTCGCTCTGTGTGTTTGTGTGTGTGTGTGTGTGTGTGTGTGTGTGTCCCTACCTCGCTGTGTGTGTGTGTCCCTCCCTCGCTGTATGTGTGTGTGTCCCTCCCTTGCTGTGCGTGTGTGTCCCTCCCTCGCTGTGAGCGTGTGTCCCTCCCTCACCGTGTGTGAGCGTGTCCCTCCCTCGCTGTTTTGTGTGAGTGTGTCCCTCCCTCGCTGTGTGTGTCCCTCCCTCGCTGTGCGTGTGTGTCCCTCCCTCGCTGTGAGTGTGTGTCCCTCCCTCACCGTGTGTGAGCGTGTCCCTCCCTCGCTGTTTTGTGTGAGTGTGTCCCTCCCTCGCCGTGTGTGAGCGTGTGTGCCCCTCCCTCGCCGTGTGTGTGTGTGTCCCCCTCCCTCGCTGTGTGTGTGTGTGCCCCTCCCTCGCTGTGTGTGTGTGTGTCCCTCCCTCGCCGTGTGTGAGCTTGTCCCTCCCTCGCCGTGTGTGAGCTTGTCCCTCCCTCGCCGTGTGTGAGCGTGTCCCTCCCTTGCTGTGTGTGTGTGTGTGTGTGTGTCCCTCCCTCGCCGGGTGTGAGCGTGTTCTTCCCTCTCTGTGTACGTGTGTGCATGTCTATCCCTCGCCGTGTGTGAGCGTGTCCCTCCCTCGCCGTGTGTGAGCGTGTCCCTCCCTCGCCGTGTGTGAGCGTGTCCCTCCCTTGCTGTGTGTGTGTGTGTGCCCCTCCCTTGCTATGTGTGTGTGTGTGTGTGTCCCTCCCTCGCCGGGTGTGAGCGTGTTCTTCCCTCTCTGTGTACGTGTGTGCATGTCTATTCCTCGCCGTGTGTGAGTGTGTCCCTCCCTCGCCGTGTGTGAGCATGTCCTTCCCTCTCTGTGTGTTTGTGTGTCCCCCCTTTGCTGTGTGTCTTTCCCTCGCTGTTTGTGCACGTGTTCCTCCCTCGCTGTGTGTATGTCCCTCCCTCGCTGTGTGTGTGTGTGAGTGTCCCTCCCTCGCTCTGTGTGCGTGTGTGTGTCCCTCGCTCGCTGTGTGTGCGCGCGTGTCCCTCCGTCTCTGTGTGTGTGTATGTCCCTCCCTGGCGGTGTGTGTGTGTCCCTCCCTCGCTGTGTGTGTGTGTGTGTGTGTGTGTGTGTGTGCGCGCGTGCCCCTCCCTCGCTGTGTGTGCGCGCAAGTCCCTCCCTCTCTGTGTGTGTGTATGTCCCTCCCTCACTGTGTGTGTGTGTGAGTGTCCCTCCCTCGCTCTGTGTGCGTGTGTGTGTGTGTGTGTGTGTCCCTCGCTCGCTGTGTGTGCGCGCGTGTCCCTCCGTCTCTGTGTGTGTGTATGTCCCTCCCTGGCGGTGTGTGTGTGTCCCTCCCTCGCTGTGTGTGTGTGTGTGTGTGTGTGTGTGTGTGTGTGTGTGCGCGTGCCCCTCCCTCGCTGTGTGTGCGCGCAAGTCCCTCCGTCTCTGTGTGTGTGTGTGTGTCCCTCCCTCGCTGTGTGTGTGTGTGCCCCTCCCTCGCTCTGTGTGTGTGTCCCTCCCTCGCTGTGTGTGTGTCTGCATGTCCCTCCCACGCTGTGTGTTTATCCCTCCTTCGCTGTGTGTGTGCGTGTGTTCCTCCCTCTCTGTGTGTTTGTGTGTCTCCGCTTTGCTGTGTGTCCCTCCCTCGCTGTTTGTGCGCGTGTTCCTCCCTCGCTGTGTATGTGTGCCCCTCCCTCGCTCTGTGTGTGTGTCCCTCCCTCGCTGTGTGTGAGCGTGTCCCTCCCTTGCTGTGTGTGAGCGTGTCCCTCCCTCGCTGTGTATATGTGTCCCTCCCTCGCTGTGTGTGCGTGCGTGTTCCTCCCTCTGTGTGTTTGTGTGTCCCCCCTTTGCTGTGTGTCCCTCCCTCGCTGTTTGTGCACGTTTCCCTCCCTCGCTGTGTGTGTGTGTCCCTCCCTTGCTCTGTGTGTGTGTGTGTCCCTCGCTCACTGTGTGTGCGTGCGTGTCCCTCCATCTCTGTGTGTGTTTGTGTGCCCCTCCCTCGCTCTGTGTGTGTGTCCCTCCCTCGCTGTGTGTGTGTGTGTGTGTGTGTGTTCCTCCCTCTCGGTGTGTTTGTGTGTCTCCGCTTTGCTGTGTTTCCCTCCGTCGCTGTTTGTGCACGTGTTCCTCCCTCGGTGTGTGTGTGTGCCCCTCCCTCGATCTGTGTGTGTGTCCCTCCCTCGCTCTGTGTGTGTGTGTGTGTGTGTGTGTGTCCCTCCCTCACTTTGCTTGTGTGTGTGTGTACCTCCCTCGCTGTGTGTGTGTGTGTCCCTCCCTTGCTCTGTGTGTGTGTCCCTCCCTTGCTCTGTGTGTGTGTGTGTGTCCCTCCCTCGCTGGGTGTGTGTGTGTCCCTCCCTTGCTGTGTGTGTGTGTCCCTCCCTCGCTGTGTGTGTGTGTCCCTCCCTCGCTGTGCGTGTGTGTCCCTCTCTCGCTGTGAGCGTGTGTCCCTCCCTCGCCGTGTGTGAGCGTGTCCCTCCCTCGCTGTGTGTGTGTGTGTCCCTCCCTCGCTGTGTGTGTCCCTCCCTGGCTGTGTGTGTATGCCCCTCCCTCGCTCTGTGTGCGTGTGAGTGTGTCCCTCCCTCGCCGTGTGTGTGTCCCTCCCTCACTGTGAGTGTGTGTGTGTGTGTGTTTGTGTGTGTGTGTGTGCCGCTCCCTCGCTGTGTGTGTGTCGCCCCCTCGCCGTGTATGAGCGTGTCCCTCCCTCGCTGTGTGTGTGCGTGTGTTCCTCCCTCTCTGTGTGTTTGTGTGTCCCCGCTTTGCTGTGTGTCCCTCCCTCGCTGTTTGTGCACGTGTGCCTCTCTCGCTGTGTGTATGTCCCTCCCTCGCTGTGTGTGTGTGTGTGAGTGTCCCTCCCTCGCTCTGTGTGTGTGTGTGTGTCCCTCCGTGTCTGTGTGTGTTTGTATGTCCCTCCCTCACGGTGTGTGTGTGTCCCTCCCTCGCTGTTTGTGTGTGTGTGTGCGTGTCCCTCCCTCACTGTGAGTGTGTGTGTGTGTGTGTGTGTGTGCGCCGCTCCCTCGCTGTGTGTGTGTGTCCCTCCCTCGCTGTGTGTGAGCGTGTCCCTCCCTCGCTGTGTGTGTGTGCCCCTCCCTCGATCTGTGTGTGTGTGTGTGTGTGTGTGTGTGCGTGTCCCTACCTCACTGTGAGTGTGTGTGTGTGTGTGCGTGTGTGTGTGTGTGTGTGTGTGTGCGCCGCTCCCTCGCTGTGTGTGTGTGTCCCTCCCTCTCGGTGTGTTTGTGTGTCTCCGCTTTGCTGTGTGTCCCTCCCTCGCTGTTTGTGCACGTTTTCCTCCCTCGCTGTGTGTGTGTGCCCCTCCCTCGATCTGTGTGTGTGTCCCTCCCTCGCTCTGTGTGTGTGTGTGTGTGTGTGTGTCCCTCCCGCACTTTGCTTGTGTGTGTTTGTGTCCCTCCCTCGCTGTGTGTGTGTTTCCCTCCCTCGCTCTGTGTGTTTGTGTGTGTGTGTGTGTGTGTGTGTGTGTCCCTACCTCGCTGTGTGTGTGTGTCCCTCCCTCGCTGTATGTGTGTGTGTCCCTCCCTTGCTGTGCGTGTGTGTCCCTCCCTCGCTGTGAGCGTGTGTCCCTCCCTCACCGTGTGTGAGCGTGTCCCTCCCTCGCTGTTTTGTGTGAGTGTGTCCCTCCCTCGCTGTGTGTGTCCCTCCCTCGCTGTGCGTGTGTGTCCCTCCCTCGCTGTGAGTGTGTGTCCCTCCCTCACCGTGTGTGAGCGTGTCCCTCCCTCGCTGTTTTGTGTGAGTGTGTCCCTCCCTCGCTGTGTGTGTGTGTGCCCCTCCCTCGCTCTGTGTGTGTGTCCCTCCCTCGCTGTGTGTGTGTGTGCCCCTCCCTCGCTCTGTGTGTGTGTCCCTCCCTCGCTGTGTGTGTGTCTGCATGTCCCTCCCACGCTGTGTGTTTATCCCTCCCTCGCTGTGTGTGTGCGTGTGTTCCTCCCTCTCTGTGTGTTTGTGTGTCTCCGCTTTGCTGTGTGTCCCTCCCTCGCTGTTTGTGCGCGTGTTCCTCCCTCGCTGTGTATGTGTGCCCCTCCCTCGCTCTGTGTGTGTGTCCCTCCCTCGCTGTGTGTGTGTGTGTCCCTCCCTCGCTGTGTGTGTGTGTGTGTGTGTGTTCCTCCCTCTCGGTGTGTTTGTGTGTCTCCGCTTTGCTGTGTTTCCCTCCGTCGCTGTTTGTGCACGTGTTCCTCCCTCGGTGTGTGTGTGTGCCCCTCCCTCGATCTGTGTGTGTGTCCCTCCCTCGCTCTGTGTGTGTGTGTGTGTGTGTGTGTGTGTCCCTCCCTCACTTTGCTTGTGTGTGTGTGTACCTCCCTCGCTGTGTGTGTGTGTGTCCCTCCCTTGCTCTGTGTGTGTGTCCCTCCCTTGCTCTGTGTGTGTGTGTGTGTCCCTCCCTCGCTGGGTGTGTGTGTGTCCCTCCCTTGCTGTGTGTGTGTGTCCCTCCCTCGCTGTGTGTGTGTGTCCCTCCCTCGCTGTGCGTGTGTGTCCCTCTCTCGCTGTGAGCGTGTGTCCCTCCCTCGCCGTGTGTGAGCGTGTCCCTCCCTCGCTGTGTGTGTGTGTGTCCCTCCCTCGCTGTGTGTGTCCCTCCCTGGCTGTGTGTGTATGCCCCTCCCTCGCTCTGTGTGCGTGTGAGTGTGTCCCTCCCTCGCCGTGTGTGTGTCCCTCCCTCACTGTGAGTGTGTGTGTGTGTGTGTTTGTGTGTGTGTGTGTGCCGCTCCCTCGCTGTGTGTGTGTCGCCCCCTCGCCGTGTATGAGCGTGTCCCTCCCTCGCTGTGTGTGTGCGTGTGTTCCTCCCTCTCTGTGTGTTTGTGTGTCCCCGCTTTGCTGTGTGTCCCTCCCTCGCTGTTTGTGCACGTGTGCCTCTCTCGCTGTGTGTATGTCCCTCCCTCGCTGTGTGTGTGTGTGTGAGTGTCCCTCCCTCGCTCTGTGTGTGTGTGTGTGTCCCTCCGTGTCTGTGTGTGTTTGTATGTCCCTCCCTCACGGTGTGTGTGTGTCCCTCCCTCGCTGTTTGTGTGTGTGTGTGCGTGTCCCTCCCTCACTGTGAGTGTGTGTGTGTGTGTGTGTGTGTGCGCCGCTCCCTCGCTGTGTGTGTGTGTCCCTCCCTCGCTGTGTGTGAGCGTGTCCCTCCCTCGCTGTGTGTGTGTGCCCCTCCCTCGATCTGTGTGTGTGTGTGTGTGTGTGTGTGTGTGTGTGTGTCCCTCCCTCGCTGTTTGTGCACGTGTGCCTTCCTCGCTGTGTGTATGTCCCTCCCTCGCTCTGTGTGTGTGTGTGTGTATGTGTGTGTGTGTCTCCCTCGCTCTGTGTGCGTGCGTGTGTGTGTGTGTGTGTGTGTCCCTCCCTCGCTGTTTGTGCACGTGTCCCTCCCTTGCGGTGTGTGTGTGTGTCCCTCCCTCGCTGTGTGTGTGTGTGTGCGTGTCCCTCCCTCACTGTGAGTGTGTGTGTGTGTTTGTGTGTGTGTGTGTGCCGCTCCCTCGCTGTGTGTGTGTCGCCCCCTCGCCGTGTATGAGCGTGTCCCTCCCTCGCTGTGTGTGCGCGTGTGTTCCTCCCTCTCTGTGTGTTTGTGTGTCTCCGCTTTGCTGTGTGTCCCTCCCTCGCTGTTTGTGCACGTGTTCCTCCCTCGCTGTGTGTGTGTGCCCCTCCCTCGATCTGTGTGTGTGTCCCTCCCTCGCTCTGTGTGTGTGTGTGTGTGTGTTTGTGTCCCTCCCTCACTTTGCTTGTGTGTGTGTGTCCCTCCCTCGCTGTGTGTGTGTCCCTCCCTCGCTGTGTGTGTGTGTGTGTCCCTCCCTCGCTCTGTGTGTGTGTGTCCCTCCCTCGCTCTGTGTGTGTGTGTCCCTCCCTCGCTGTGTGCGTGTCCCCCTCCCTCGCTGTGCGTGTGTGTCCCTCTCTCGCTGTGCGTGTGTGTCCCTCCCTCGCTGTGCGTGTGTGTCCCTCCCTAGCTGTGTGTGTGCGTGTGTCCCTCCCTCGCCGTGTGTGAGCGTGTCCCTCCCTCGCTGTGTGTGTGTGTGCGCGCCCCTCCCTCTCTCTCTGTGTGTGTGTGTCCCTCCCTCGCTGTGTGTGTGTGTGCCCTCCCTCGCTGTGTGTGTGCGTGTGTGCCCCTCCCTCACCGTGTGTGAGCGTGTGTGTCCCTCCCTCGCCGTGTGTGATCGTGTGTGTCCCTCCATCGCCGTGTGTGTGTGTGCCCCTCCCTCGCTGTGTGTGTGTGCCCCTCGCACACTGTGTGTGTGTGTGCCCCTCCCTCGCCGTGTGTGAGCATGTCCCTCCCTCACCGTGTGTGAGCGTGTCCCTCCCTTGCTGTGTGTGTGTGTGTGTGTGTGTGTGTGTCCCTCCCTCGCTCTGTGTGTGTGTGTGTGTGTGTGTGTGTGTGTGTGTCCCTCCCTTGCTGTGTGTGTGTACGTGTCCCTACCTCGCTGTGTGTGTGTGTGTGTGTGTGTATCCCTCCCTCGCCGTGTGTGAGTGTCTCCTTCCCTCTCTGTGTACGTGTGTGCATGTCCACCCCTCGCCGTGTGTGAGCGTGTCCCTCCCTCGCCGTGTGTGAGCGTGTGTTCCTCCCTCTCTGTGTGTTTGTGTGTCCCCCCTTTGCTGTGTGTCCCTCCCTCGCTGTTTGTGCACGTGTGCCTCCCTCGCTGTGTGTATGTCCCTCCCTCGCTGTGTGTGTGTGTGTGTCCCTCCTTCGCTCTGTGTGCGTGTGTGTGTGTGTGTGTCCCTCGCTCGCTGTGTGTGCGCGCGTGTCCCTCCGTCTCTGTGTGTGTTTGTATGTCCCTGCCTCACGGTGTGTGTGTGTCCCTCCCTCGCTGTGTGTGTGTGTGTGTCCCTCCCTCGCTGTGTGTGTGTCCCTCCCTCGCCGTGTGTGAGCGTGTCCCTCTCTCGCTGTGTGTGTGTGTGTGTGTATGCCCCTCCCTCGCTGTGTGTGTGTGTGTGTGTGTCCCTCCATCTCTGTGTGTGTTTGTGTTTCCCTCCCTCACTGTGTGTGTGTGTCTCTCCCTCGCCGTGTGTGAGCGTGTGTGTCCCTCCCTCGCTGTGTGTGTGTGTGCCCCGCCCTCGCTGTGTGTGTCCCTCCCTCACTGTGTGTGTGTGTTTCTGTGTGTGTGTGTGCGCGTGTCCGTCCCTCGCTGTGTGTGTGTGCGTGCGTTTCCCTCCCTCGCTGTGTGTGTGTGTGTGTGTGTGTGTGTGTGTGTGTGTGTGTGTGTGTGCGTCGCTCCCTCGCTGTGTGAGCGTGTCCCTCCCTCACTGTGAGTGTGTGTGTGTGTGCGTGTGTGTGTGTGTGTGTGTGTGTGTGTGCGCCGCTCCCTCGCTGTGTGTGTGTGTCCCTCCCTCTCGGTGTGTTTGTGTGTCTCCGCTTTGCTGTGTGTCCCTCCCTCGCTGTTTGTGCACGTTTTCCTCCCTCGCTGTGTGTGTGTGCCCCTCCCTCGATCTGTGTGTGTGTCCCTCCCTCGCTCTGTGTGTGTGTGTGTGTGTGTCCCTCCCGCACTTTGCTTGTGTGTGTTTGTGTCCCTCCCTCGCTGTGTGTGTGTTTCCCTCCCTCGCTCTGTGTGTTTGTGTGTGTGTGTGTGTGTGTGTGTGTGTCCCTACCTCGCTGTGTGTGTGTGTCCCTCCCTTGCTGTGCGTGTGTGTCCCTCCCTTGCTGTGCGTGTGTGTCCCTCCCTCGCTGTGAGCGTGTGTCCCTCCCTCACCGTGTGTGAGCGTGTCCCTCCCTCGCTGTTTTGTGTGAGTGTGTCCCTCCCTCGCTGTGTGTGTCCCTCCCTCGCTGTGCGTGTGTGTCCCTCCCTCGCTGTGAGTGTGTGTCCCTCCCTCACCGTGTGTGAGCGTGTCCCTCCCTCGCTGTTTTGTGTGAGTGTGTCCCTCCCTCGCCGTGTGTGAGCGTGTGTGCCCCTCCCTCGCCGTGTGTGTGTGTGTCCCCCTCCCTCGCTGTGTGTGTGTGTGCCCCTCCCTCGCTGTGTGTGTGTGTGTGTCCCTCCCTCGCCGTGTGTGAGCTTGTCCCTCCCTCGCCGTGTGTGAGCGTGTCCCTCCCTTGCTGTGTGTGTGTGTGTGTGTCCCTCCCTCGCCGGGTGTGAGCGTGTTCTTCCCTCTCTGTGTACGTGTGTGCATGTCTATCCCTCGCCGTGTGTAAGCGTGTCCCTCCCTCGCCGTGTGTGAGCGTGTCCCTCCCTCGCCGTGTGTGAGCGTGTCCCTCCCTTGCTGTGTGTGTGTGTGTGCCCCTCCCTTGCTATGTGTGTGTCTGTGTGTCCCTCCCTCGCCGGGTGTGAGCGTGTTCTTCCCTCTCTGTGTACGTGTGTGCATGTCTATTCCTCGCCGTGTGTGAGTGTGTCCCTCCCTCGCCGTGTGTGAGCATGTCCTTCCCTCTCTGTGTGTTTGTGTGTCCCCCCTTTGCTGTGTGTCTTTCCCTCGCTGTTTGTGCACGTGTGCCTCCCTCGCTGTGTGTATGTCCCTCCCTCGCTGTGTGTGTGTGTGAGTGTCCCTCCCTCGCTCTGTGTGCGTGTGTGTGTCCCTCGCTCGCTGTGTGTGCGCGCGTGTCCCTCCGTCTCTGTGTGTGTGTATGTCCCTCCCTGGCGGTGTGTGTGTGTCCCTCCCTCGCTGTGTGTGTGTGTGTGTGTGTGTGTGTGCGCGCGTGCCCCTCCCTCGCTGTGTGTGCGCGCAAGTCCCTCCCTCTCTGTGTGTGTGTATGTCCCTCCCTCGCTGTGTGTGTGTGTGAGTGTCCCTCCCTCGCTCTGTGTGCGTGTGTGTGTGTGTGTGTGTGTGTGTCCCTCGCTCGCTGTGTGTGCGCGCGTGTCCCTCCGTCTCTGTGTGTGTGTATGTCCCTCCCTGGCGGTGTGTGTGTGTCCCTCCCTCGCTGTGTGTGTGTGTGTGTGTGTGTGTGTGTGTGTGTGTGTGTGTGTGTGTGCGCGTGCCCCTCCCTCGCTGTGTGTGCGCGCAAGTCCCTCCGTCTCTGTGTGTGTGTGTGTGTGTCCCTCCCTCGCTGTGTGTGTGTGTGCCCCTCCCTCGCTCTGTGTGTGTGTCCCTCCCTCGCTGTGTGTGTGTCTGCATGTCCCTCCCACGCTGTGTGTTTATCCCTCCCTCGCTGTGTGTGTGCGTGTGTTCCTCCCTCTCTGTGTGTTTGTGTGTCTCCGCTTTGCTGTGTGTCCCTCCCTCGCTGTTTGTGCGCGTGTTCCTCCCTCGCTGTGTATGTGTGCCCCTCCCTCGCTCTGTGTG
>NC_092754.1:87809827-87942327 GCF_047496795.1 Chiloscyllium punctatum
TGGTACATTAATCATATGAGTCAGTCTGCAGATGCAGCAAGTGAATTAGGAGGTAAATGGAATGATGCTGTTTTTGGCAAAGGGTATCAGGTTCAATCGCAGGAATGTTTAACTACATCTGTACAGGGCGTTGCTGAGACCACACCTGATGCATTGTGTGCAGTTTTGATCTCCTGAAATAAAATGAAAGGAGATAATTCTTTTCGAGGATTTTCAAAGAGGTTTCCCTTTACTCATTTCTGGAATGCTTGCCTTTTGTTCTGGGGGATTATCAGTTTCGATCTTAGCTAAGAAATAGTATTGAACCATCGATGACTTTTTGAAAAGTGCATCAACTGGATGCGTATTATCTCTTGAATAAATTTTTAGAAAAAGAAGTATTGATATTAACACACATACTATGACGACACCTACTGATATTTACAACGTGCACAGACACATGTCTTTAAATTAAAAAGTGGGGACATATTTTTGCGATTGAAAGGAATGACGCACTTGCATATAATCTATAATCAAGTTTTCCAGAGAATGTTCCAGGAGAGCACAATGGCCCAGTTTGATGTTCAGTTGACATTATTGCATGTTCCAACACAGAGAGGGAGAAAAATGTTCCCTGGCTGTGATGCAGCAGCCAATTGATCCCTCCCTCTTACTTTGTTTCGCCCAATAGCAAAGTGTGAGACCAGAAAATCCCTGAGTTATCTTCACCACTTGTGAAGGATTCCTGGTGAGGATTCATTGGAATCTCACCACTGCCTGAAACAAAGGAAATTCAGCCAAATCCAACTGTTCTAGAAAGAAATCGCGCTACCAGTACATTGTGTGAGCAGAATAACTTCAAAGGCAGAATAACATTTGGGGCACTCCATCATTTTACCATTTGTTATGAGTTCAAATTTCTCTGTCTCACATTTCTCTCGAAAATGACCTACTCTGAGACCAATATCATTGGCCACATCACTAAACTGGTTGCATTTAAGATTGGTGTAACCAGCGCAGGATTGGGACTGAAAAAGGAAACAGTGACCCTCCAACTTTGCATGGAATACAAATGAGAAATTCTCAAAGGGCTGTTCCCTTCCCCAGTGTATTTCCCTTCCTCAGATATTTGTGGTGCCTGGATGTTTACATTTATTCAAAGTTGTCTTTGGTAACATTTGACAGACAAGTGAATATAGGAAAATGGTATACAGACAGAAAAGTGCTGCTAAGACCACAATCTTTGTGTGTGATAGAACGGTGACAAAGTGGCCCACTCCTGCTGCTCAGCCCTACGTTCTGATGTTCCATTCAACACGTCACCGTTCCTGCAAGGAGCAGATCGAGGCCACTTCCTCCAAATACCTGGTGTACAGTAACACAGGATATCATTCATTCCCTCCAGACTATCACGCACGGTTTAGTGTGAGTTGGAAAATGTTATTGGGAAATAGAGGCTGGGTTCGAAAGATGCCTCTGGTCTCTTTACAGAGTATCTTCTTTCTGCAACTAGTGCTTCAGTTTGTTGGTCATATTATTGACCCAGATTCCCTGTGAATACAGCCCCCATACCTCACCCAGAGATGACTCACAAAATACTTTACTCTCTCTAATTGCAACATTCAATAACAGAAGGTTCAGGAAAATTACAACCATTAACTGTGTAGTTACAGAATATGAGGACAGAAGAATCCGGATCGGTAATTCGGACGATCAAGCCATTGTATACAATCATGGCTGATCTACTGTTGACTTTAACTGCTCTTTAATGCCAATTTGTCACACCCCTTAGCTCTCTGAAAGGTCAAAAATCCATCTACATCCTCCTTAAATACTTTTAGCGATGTAGCTCCAATAACTCTCTAGCCCAGATAATGTCTGACAGTGATTAACATCCGTGAGAGGAAAACACTCCCCACACATACACTATAACCTATTGATATGAACAAAAGGTCAACACAGGGGCTCAGAAAAGAGTGAATGGCTTTGATATCAAGGCAGTATTTTACTGAGGATGGCATCGGGACCGTCTACTTACTTGAGCTGAATGGGAATCAGGTGTAACCTCCCACCTGTCTGGGTGTTGTTTCAGAGCACAAAGAAAGATGCTTGTGGTTAGTGGCCAA
This sequence comes from Chiloscyllium punctatum, assembly GCF_047496795.1. Lineage (NCBI taxonomy): Eukaryota > Metazoa > Chordata > Chondrichthyes > Orectolobiformes > Hemiscylliidae > Chiloscyllium > Chiloscyllium punctatum. The sequence continues at coordinate 87,811,933 of NC_092754.1, forward strand.
CAGTTCTCTCAGTTCTGGAACATCTCTGCAGGAGATCCTCAGGTTAACCTCCTCAACGAAAACATCTTCAGCTGCTCCATCAATGTTTTTCCCCATCATAAGATCTAAAGTGGGGATGATGACTGAAGATCACACAATGCTCAGAGCATTTTGTCCCTCATCAACCATTCTGTGTCCATGTGCAGGAAGACACGGGCAACATTCTGTTTTGAGCTGTTTAAGTGCCGGTAACATTCATGTAACAGCACGGCCAGACACTGCGCATTTCAAGCTGGTTACACACGGATATATGGAAGCCATTCAGCAAACTACTGAACAAGAAGAGGGACAGCTCATTCAATCATCCTGCCTGTTCCACAGGAAGAAAAGGGGTCTGTCAGTTGATTGAGCTATTAAACAGGAGCAGGCAGAGCCCAATCAGACTCTTAAACCTGTTCTATGAGACCAGGAGGAAGCTAAACAGTCCCACGAGACAGTTATACAGGAACAGGAGGTTGGTAATTGATATTCCAACATGACAAACCGATGAAACTGAGACGGCACTGACAGAGGGCTCTATGGTGCTAATGTTGGCTCCAATATTTGTAGAACGTTTGCTACTTTAACACGTTTTGTTGGCAGTGAGGAGGGAAGCCAAATATTTTGTGTCAAGTCTCAAGGAGGCATCTTCCATCTCCGAGAAGTCACACCCATGTTCTCCATTGAGGTCAGATGTTGCAAGGAAGAGTTAACTTTTTTATAATGAAGGTCTTGTGGCTCCTGTCGGGATTATGGATAACATGACGTTCATTGCAGGATCACACACCAATTGAACTGTATTAATATTTGGAGAGTTTATTCAAAAGCCTGAAACTCTCTCTCTATCTCTCGCTCTGTCTCAATCAAAATAGGGAGTGCGTGCAGTTGGGTGGAACGTTCGCAGAGTCTCTTAAACTATCGAGAATTATGTAACCCGAGTGACAAACATGCTATGGAATTCATCTCTGTATCAGTGCCTGTTTAGAACATCATGAGTGATTGTCCATTTCCCTTAAGGTTCAATGCAATCACCTCTTGTTCTCTCACTGAGCTTCACTCACTGCTCTTGGTGCCATTATCTCAGGGATTAGTCTAGTGAAACCTCAGTGAAAGTCTATCCACAGTACCCCAAAAACTGCCTCACAGTCATTCTCAGGAATGATCGCAATTATCCTTTTCTCTCAGACATCGCCATTTCTTTCCTGTGCTAAAAAAATGCCATTTCTGCCCTATGCACTACGTTTGTCATGGAATTCAAAAGTCCCTTACATCCGTACGTTCTCATCAATAAAGCTATCACCAGCGATACCTATGGAGATATGCAACACTCTCGGGGAGAACTTCGATGAGATTGAATACACCCACAATAGGGGATGGTCAATTACCTGAATAGAAATGAGCTGTAGGAATACGGGAAAGAGGCAGAGGAAGGGAGCTATCTTTACTTTTCATCGTGCCTCACAGAATGTATGCAGCCCTGGTGAGGCCAATATGTTATGCTGATCTTGAACTGAGTGGCTGGTTCAACTGTTCCACAGGACAGTAAAGAGTTAAACACATTGCTGGGGGATTGGAGTGTTACAACACAGGAGCAATTCTCCTGCTTAATTAAAACCTGAAACAGAAAAAAGATTTATCCCATGCAGTAATGTGTGATAATTCTAGAGTCCAAAACTATTAAAAGAAAAAATTAACAACTTTATTCTTAAAGTATAACAGAGAATAATAAACGAACGACTGTTTACAACTTCTTCCTCTAACCTATCTTTTACCTTCCCCCTCCACAATATCAGTCTAATAATACGGCGAATGAAGATTTACAAAGCAAAACTTCTAACCTCAAAACCAGGAAGCTTTCAGTTCTTCTCCATATTCCTGTTTTCTTTTCTTCTTGGGGATTCTGCTTCACCAGTTGCTAATCAATAGAAGTACCCTTAAGAGAGCTATTTTTTCAGGCAGTCTTTGCATGCGAGTAGCTTGGTAGTTCTCCTCTCAACTGTTCAATTTTCCACGGAGTTGTACCCCCAAAACCATTCGACTGTTTCATTGGCCTTTACGATTGTCAATATACTAAATTCAAACTTGATTACAGGTGGGTCTTTTGGGGTATAGTTTAAAGTGCTTTGCTGAATTTGTTTTTGGCTCGAGACAATGAGCTAATCGAGTTTTTCAACCAAAGGTTACATTATATCTATTTTTCAGAGCACATGGTGCTGTCAGGTAGTTATTGCTGGCTTTTAATTCTCTTAAAGGTACAGTACACCCACATGTTCATCACAGAAGTTACACAGAAAGCTGACGAGGGAAGCATAACACATTGACTTCCCCATAGGACATGAGGCAAGCAAATGGGTTTTTATAACAAATGATAATGGTTGCTTTTAAATTCCACCAATTTCCTTCATGAGATATTTTGTTGTTCTAAATTATGTGTCAATGGCTTGAGCACCATAAACTGTCTTCCCATATGTGCAGAGAACAAGTTATACATCATCAAGAGCAATTATTTAGTGACGGACATGTGGTTAGAAGGAACTTAAAACTGTTGCATCCGGATTGTACAAAGTCACAAATCATGGTTTATTCAGAAGTTGCACTGAGACTGAGGACGAGACTGGGATACCATGATGGTGGTATTGGACACGATTGGTGAGTGGGGAGGACATGGAAATGTATATCTGTGAAGTTCAAATTGAATTATGGAGTTTGAGAACAGTCTGGTTCCATCTCGCATATCAGTGAGTAATTTATAAATAGTAGTTTGTTAGTTATAATTTATAAGGAAAGGAATTTTTTTTTGGAACCGAAGACAATGACTTCCACTTTCTAAAATTTATATATCATGAGCAGAAATTCAGATCAACCCGGTTTAGTAGACAAATATAATGACTTACCAGGAACACCAACTATCGCAAGGATGGGATAGTAACCACCTTGAATAATCCAAAGGATACACTTGATCCGCGATGTTAATGACATCCAAGACTGAGAAACATAATAAAGACCCGAGTAGAAACTCCTGCCCATTGTTGGAACATTCCAGTCTAATGTTCTCAGATTATGATCCATTGTTGTACCATTCCCGTCTAATGTTCTCTGATTCTGATCCAATGTTGGAACAATCCAATCCTCGGTCCTCAGAATTTGAACAAGTATTGTAACCTTCCAGTCTAATGTTCGCAGATTCTGATCTCTTAACCCCCTCTCACACGAGCTGATGATCCCTGTTAGTGCTGTCAGTGATGCTCGAACTCACACTATGGGATAACACATTTCCAGAGCCCATTTATTATTCAATGATGGAAACTCTCCACTGGGATAATTAGCATCCATAGAGATTGACATTAATCACAGTCACTGAACAAATAGCTCCAGTTAACCTCTTTCATTTCAATATTCATTTTATTAAAAATCAAAACAACTTTAAAATTTACACATTTGGGATGAGATATATGGGGTGACTAAAGGAAGGAATATTGGAGATGGAAGCTTGATTGTATACAATCATTCAATCTACCTTGGATATGGGAGTAATGTCAAAGGATTGTCAGAACATAAACTGTTTCTCCGTTTATAAATGGAAACATAAAGTCTGTAACTACTGATCAGTGATTATAATGTCAGTAAAATATGGAGGGAAGTCTTTTCGTCCATAATCAGACAGGAACATGTGCCTACAACAACATGAGTTACAACAGACAAATGGCATGGATATGTTAACAGAGAATATGATGTGTCACACAATTCAGATGGTTATTCGAAAGATCAGAGAGGGCCGGTGAAGGTCTTGCTGTTAATGTTGTCGATGTCAATCAAATGTGATTAATTACCATGCACTGGATTTCAATTGCAGTGTGATTATAATATTGGAGACATGGCTGCTGAGACTGGATGCAGGGAACATGATATTTCCCAGTCATCTGTTTTGGAATGTTACTCTTTATAAATCATATGAAGATAAATTCCAGGATACATCTCCAATGAGGAATGAGGAGAGTCAATATTGACCAAGAAACCAGAAGACATTGGAGCAGAAATTTGACCATTCAGCACATTGAACCTGCTCCGCCATTCAGTGATGACTGTTAAACTTCTCATCCCCATTCTCTCGCTTTCTATCTGTAACCCTTGATCAACTTTGCAATCAAGAACCTATCTGTCTCACTCTTAAGTATACTCAATGACCTTGCCTCGACAGCCTTCTGTAGCAGACAATTCCATATATTCACCATTCTCTGGCTGAAGAGGTTCCAACTTACCTTTGTTCTAAACCGGCTGCTCTTTACACTGTCCCCTTGGGACCTCATCTCTCCTACCATTGGAAATTAATTTCCAACATCAACTCTGTCCAGGTCATTACAATATTCTGTAAGTTTCAATTAGACCTCCCAGTATCTTTCTGAATTCTATTAAATATAGATGCAGAGCCCTCAGATGTTCTTCATATGTAAAGCTTTTCATTCCTGGGACTATTCTCGTGAATCTCCTTGGAAAACGTTCCAGGGCCAGTACATCCTTCCTGAGATATGGGACCCTAAACTGTGCACTATCATCTAGATGTGCCCTGACCAAAGCCTTATAGCGCTTCAGAAGTACATCCCTGCATTTATATTCAAGCCCTCTTGCAATAAATCCCATAATTGTATTTGCCTTCATAACTACTGACAACCTGGAAGCTTACCTTTCGAGACTCCTGGACGAGAACTCCCTCATCTTTTTGCACTTCAGACTTCTGAACTTTCTCACTATTCTTCATGCCTGTATTCTTCCTGGCAAAGTGCATGACGTCACACTTTCCCACCTGCCACTTCTTTGTGCACTCCCCCAACCTGTGAAAATCCTTCAGCAGGAGAAAGTGAAGACCACAGATGCTGGAGATCAGAGGCAAAACGTGTGGTGCTACAAATGCACAGCCAATCAGGCAGCATCCGAGGAGCAGGAGATTCGACGTTTCAGGCATAAAGTCTTCATCAGGAATGAGGGGCGTGGGTGAAATGGGGCTGAGAGATAAATGAGAGGGGCTGGGGCTGTGAGGAAGTTAGCTTGGAAGGCGATAGCTAGATGAAGATGGGTGGTGATAGTGATAGATCACAGTGGAAGGTGAAATGGATAGATGGGCAGGTAGTTAATTTAAACACTGTGGTGCTGAATTGGAGGGTTAGTTCTGGGAAAAGGTGGGGGGAAGGGAGATGAGGAAACTGGTGAAATTGCCCTTGATACCGTGTGGTTAGAGGGTCCCAAGGCGGAAGATGATGATTTTTTCCTCCAGACGACTGCTGGTTAGAATTTGGCAGTGGATGAGGCCAAAAACTTGCAAGTCCTTGGTGCAGTTCGAGGGAGAGTTGAAGAGTTGAAGTATTCAAGCACAGGGAAGTGGGGTTGTTGGGTGTGTGTGTCTGAGAGTGTTCCCTGAACCATCTGCAAATTTATGTCCTGTCTCCCCAATGGAAACGATACCAGCAGCAATGGATAGAGTAGGTGAAATGTTTGGAATCATAGGATGTTCTTTGCCTGATGTAGAAACATCCTTTGGAGCCTTGGATGGAGGTGAGGAGGGAGCCGTTGACACAGGTTTCATACCTCTTGTAGTGCCAAAGAAGGTGTCAGGAGTGGAAGGTGGCTTGTTGGGGATGGAGGGCATGAGCCTCACGAGGGAGTTGTGAAGGGAATGGTCTCTACAGACTGCAGGTAGGGGTCGGGAAGGAAGTAAACTTCAGGTGGTGGAGTCTGACTCTTAGTGGCAGAAATGTCTGAGGATGATGCGTTGTATCCTGAGGTTGATGGGATGGAAGGCGAGCACCAGAGAGGTTCTATCCTTGTTGTCGTTTGGAAGGGTGGAGTGCAATGGCGGAGGTGCGGGAAGTTGAGGAGATGCGCTAGAGCACCATCCTGCAGGTAAATCACCGCTTGAATGCTACCTGTCCCTCTATCTATTTTTTCATTGATTGAAAAACTTAGCTAGAATCCCCTCAGTTCCTTCATGTAAATCATTAATGCACAAAATGAATAGTTGTCTTCCCAACACTGAGTCTTGTGGAACACCACTTGTCCCTGCCTGCCATCCTGAGAAGGACCCTTTTATCCCTACTCTCTGCTTTCTGTCAGACAGCCATGCTTCTATCCATGCTAGCAGCTTGCCTCTAACACCATGGGCCCTTATCTTTCTCAGTAGCCTTTTGTGTGGCAACTTGTCAAAGGATTCTTGAGGAACAAGTGGATAACATCTATTAGTTCTCCTTGCTCTAATCTGCTCGTTACTCCCTCAATGTATTCTAGCAGGTTTGTCAGGCCAGATCTCCCCTTGATGAAACCATGCTGACTCTGTCCTACTTTACCAAAGACCTCCAAGTATTCAGAAGTCCCAGCCTTCAGATGGATTCCAGGATGTTACCCGCAACTAAGGTAAGGATAATCAGTCTGTAATTTTCCATCTTCTGCCGAACTCCCTTATTAAATGGAGTGTCATGTTAGACATTTTCCAGCCATTTCCTGTTTTTAGACATTCCTGAAAGATTACCAGTCACGCTTGCATTAACTCTTCAGCTATTTCTCTTACAATGCTGGGGTGTAGTCCACATTGTCCAGGTTATTTATCCACATTCAGGCCATTCAGTTTTCTAACATGTTCTTCTTGATGATAGCCACCATACTCAGCTCTGCCCTCTCACTCTGTTCATTTTTTGGGGAAATTACATGTCTTCCACCATGAAGACTGATGCAAAGTTCCTCATTCGTTTCTTTGTTTCGCCACTACTGTCTCTCCAACATCGTTTTCCAGTGGCCCATATTCACTTTTACCTCTCTTTTGCACTTTATATATCTAATGAACCTCTTACAGTCTCCTTTATATTACTGGTTAGCTTACCCCTACATTTAATATTCTCCCTCCTTTTTTTCTGGCCTTCTGTTGATCTTTGTAAGTTTCCCAATTCTCTAATTTCTCTTCACCACATTATATGCTTGCTCTTTTGCTTCTATGCAATCCCTGACTTCCATTGTCAGCCCTGGTTGCCTCATCCTCACTGTACCATGCCTCTATTCCTCAGCATGAATCTCTGCAGTGTCTCCTGAATTAATCTTGGAATCTCCTGCCATTGCTGTTCCCCTGCCATGCCTGCTGGACCCCTCTCCCGGTCAATGCTACCCAGCTTCCCACTTATGCCTCTGTAGTTGCCTTTATTCAGCTGAAATACTGTTACCTCTGGTTATATCTTCTCTCTCACAAATTGCAGAATACATTCGAACATGTTCTGATCACTGCTTCCAAAGTTTTCCTTCACCTTAAGCTCCCTTATCTAGCCTGCGTCATGAGATCCAGTATCATCTGTCCCGAGGCGGCTCTACCACAATCTTCTGCAAAAAGAAAGACATATCATAGACATTCCTGTAATTTCTTTTCTTGCGATCCACTACCAACCTGATTTTCACAATCTGCCTGCAAATCGAAATCACCCACGATTACTGTACTTTGCCTTTCCTACACATCTTTTCAATCTACTGGTGTATCTTCTGCCCCAGCTCCTGACTACTGTTTGGAGCCCTGTACAAGACTCCAACTGTGGTTGTCTTACCTTTGTGGTTCCTCAGTTCCACCCACGCAGATTCTACACTATGTGACCTTTCTTCCTTTTTACTATTGATTTTACTGCATGTCTTACTAGTAATGCATATTCACTCCCTCTGCCCACCTGCTTATCTTTTCAATAGGATAAATTCCCTTAAATATCCTGATCCCCTTGCATCCACTTCTCCGTGATGCCCATCACCTTATACCTGCCGATTTCAATCCGTGCCACAAGATGATTAGCCTTATTCCTTGTACAGCATGCATTCAGATATAAGATGGCCAGTCCTGTATTAACTATACTTCCTGTCATGCCATTCATTTGACCAGTTTGCTTGAAGTTTGATTATTAAACATTCCCAGATGCTCTATCCTATTTGTGTCAGTGCTGGAGATTTTAATTACCTCTCCTGAGTTCTGTACTCTTACCTCCTCTTTTAATTCAGGTTTTCTAAGTAAACCCCGTAACTGAACCCCCACCCCACACACACACACCCCTAATCAGTTTAAAGCTATGTCTACAGTCCTAGTTAGGATTCACTCGGACGCTGGTCCCAGCACGGTTCAGATGATGACTGTCCCATCGGAACAGGTCTTTTCTTCCTCCGTAATAAAATGAATTTATTCAACACAAAACACAGGGACAAAATAAACTTTCCTGTATATACCAAAATATGAAAACGACAAAGAAACCAGGTTGTTAAAATGCACTTTGTGGTGCTATATAAATTGAAATGTGAATGACAAAACCATGGAAGTGATGTGCAAACATTGTCAATCATTATTTGACCCGCAGCTGATATCCTGATTTTCCGTCTGTCAGTAATTCCCATCACTGAGATTCTCTCGCACTGTCTCTCACACAATGTCTGGAGGGGTTACAAGTTGATGTTGGCCCAGAATATTTAAATTAATCCAGCTTCTCTCTGGAACGAATCTATTGGTCTATTGGTTTCTGATAAGCTGTCAGGAACTTAGCTCTGTGATGTCAGTGTTGATAAATGATCTGGGATAACAGCCAGTATCACAGGGTATGGCACCAGACAAAGCGTCTGCAGTCTCTGGGAGTTTCAAAATGAAATTTCTGTGTATTTCTCCTCATGCTGCCTCCTGATAAATTTACACTCGTCTGACATCAGTTACTCTCACTCATTCTGTTGCTCCGTTTTCTCACCACTCTGTTTATCTCACTTCACTTTCTTTCTCTCTCTTTATTCCTCTCTCTCCCTCTCAGCCTATCTCCGATCATTCTCTTTATTTTCAAGTGGTCAAGTTGGAGAGCTCGTGGACGGATGGTGGGCTGATTGGCCTCCTCTGTGCTGTATTAATTCTAAATTTCTCTGACCCACAATGAACACTTTAGGTGTCTGGAGGTACAAGCTGATCCACTGAAGGACACATCGCACAATTAACCTTTATCTCTGCCTGTTTTCTGACATGCAGCGATCTCGAAATATTTGCCCAAACAAACAGACTCCTCACATTAACATCAGCACACTTCAGACTGCCAGGTCCACTGTGTTCAGTACCCTCTGCCTGCTTGCAGTTGGTCTTAGCTGTACTGATATTAATCTATAACTCCTCCTCAGTCACAGTTCCTGTGGACCTATTGCTGTCGTTCCCCACGCCCCTTACCCCGCCCCCCACCCCCACTCACCGCCACCACACACGAGTTTAAACCCTCCTAAGGGACAATGACAAACCTGCCTGCCAGGAGATTGCTGCCAGTTCAGGTCTATCTGTCCTTCTTGTGTCAGTCCTATCCATCTGGGAATCCCAATGATTCACATATTGGAGATTGCTACCAGTTGAGGTTCAACCTGTCCTTGTGTGTAGGTCCTACCGACCCAGGAATCCCAATGATCCACAAATCGGAGATTGCTGCCAGTTCAGGACCATCCCGTCCTTCTTGTGTATATCCTATCGACCCAGGAATCCCAATGATCCACATATAAGAAGTGCTGCCTCCCCTACCAGCTCTTTAACAGTGTATTGAATTGTGCTATCTTCCTATTTCTAATCTCACTCACACGTGACATATTCTAATATCTCCAAATTTCAAATATCCTTTCAGCACAACTCCATCAAGGCATTTTCTTTAAAGTGGATAGACTTGATAATAAAGAAAACTTTAAGTGTGACGTCAGGAAAGTGAGATCACTGAATCAGTCCACTGACCAGGGGATCTGATATCTATTCATGCCACCATGCGTATTTGACAAGGCATAAATATTGAAAATCTGTATGCAGATGAACGAGGATAAATGGAAGATTAGAAAATGTCAGAGCAGATGGATGTCATTCAACCTGTTTACTAAGCTTTGCTATTCAATTGGATTCTAGCGATTATGTTCCTTTCAATGGCAGCATCTTTACCCAGCATCCCCAGCAGATCCGAAAGTTCCCAGTGTCGTTGTGTGCACAGTCCTGTGAAGGGAGTATCCAGTGCCAGGCAATGGGGTGTAGGGAGTCCCAGGGGTGGCACAAGGAAAGACCGTATGTAGTGCCGATGGACTGAGGGACAGAAAAAGATGGATTGGGCATCCGGTGACACTGCACTCAGACAAGTGGTCAGGCAAGATTCGTATACACCCAGAGGAACCCGCGAACCACGGCTGCTTTTACAAAAACCTATCACATTTGCTGCATTTTTCCATTGAACAAAAGCAAAAATACTCTCGATGGTAGAAATCTGAATCAAACACAGAAACGTACTGTGGAGAGAGAAAAGAGTTAATGTTCCCAATCCAGACACAGGAAGAATGTACAAAGTACACACAGACAGGGCCCAGAGATTGGAATTGAATCCGAGTCCCCAGCACTGTGAGGCAGCATTGCTGTGTCACCATGCAGCCCAATGATGGAAAATTGGGGATGCTATAGTTAGAGGCTTAAATACTGTTCTCCGTGATCGGGATTGAAAGTCCTGAAGCTTGGGTTGTCTACCTGGTGCTCAGGTTTGAGATATCTCATCTGGATTGCGGAACTTGGAGCGGGAGGGGAATGATCCAGTGATCAGGGTCCGTGTAGGTACCAAGGACTGGACAAACAAATAATAATAAGAAGAGTGAAAGGTAATACAGGATTGAACTACTATATCAGAATGCATGCAGTATAAGGAATAAGGTAAACGCGCTTGTGACTAATGCACAAATTGGCTGGTACGACACAGTGGGCTTTACAGTGATATCGCTGCAAGAGGATCAGGATTTGGAGCTGAATATTCAAGGATATTCATCCTGCCGAAAGAATAGGCAGATAGGCAGAGAGATAGAGTTGTCTCATTATTAAGAATGGAATTGAGTCAATGATCAATAATAAGAAATAAAGTGAGGTCAGATGGTGTACAATCTGTGTCGGTAGAATTGAGGAATCAAAAAGGTGAAAAAATGCAGTTGGAGTTATGTACAGGGAGCTGGGGTGAAAGATACAACAGGAGGTGGAAAGGGCTGCAGGAAAGGTAAAATTACAATGATCATGTGGGATTTCATTATGCAGGTTGACTGGTAATTCAGGTTGGTAGTGGTTCGCAAGAAATGGAATTTGTGGAATGTCTATGAGATGGCTTCTTGGAGCAGCTTGTGTCAGCAGATTAGATGAAGGGAGCTTAAGGTGAAGGAAATCATAGGAGGCAATGATCATAATATGATTGAATTTACTCTGCAATTTCAGATGGAGAAGTTAGAATCAGAAGCAACGGTATTACAGCTGAATAAAGACCATTAACGAGACATGAGGGAGGAGCTGGGTATAATTGACTGGGAGACGGGCCCAGCAGGAAAGGTAGTGCAACAGCAATGACAGGAAATCAGGTATAGCATAAAAGCAAAAGATAAAGGATATAATGTGGCATCGTGCAGTGGGAAACCAGAGGATTGGGAAGCTTACAAAGACAAAACAGAGTGCAAACAAAACAGAATAAGGAGGGAAATTATTAAATATGGGGGTGAGTTAGCCAGTAGTATAAATGAAGACTGTAACAGTTTCTTTCGATATATACAGTACAAAAGATCGGCGAAAGTGACCATTGGACTGCTGGGAAATGATACTGGAGAGATTGCAGTGGGGAACGAGTAAATGGTCAAGGAACTGAATAAATATTTTGCATCAGCTTTCACTGTGGAAGACACGAGTAATTCCTAAAACATTCAAGAGATTGAGGGGCCAGAGCTGAGTGTGATGGCCACGACTATTGAGAACATGCCAGCAAAAATTGAATAACATGAAGGTGGTTAAATAACCTTGACTAGATGGACCACAGCCCTGTGTTATAAGGGAGATAGCTGTAGAGGGAGTGGAGGCGGTCGTGCTTATCTTTCAGGAACCAGTTAAGTAAGGAACGATCCCAGAGCACTGGAAACACACTAACGTGACACCCCTTTTTTAACAAGGGAGTAAGGAAAAACACAAAAACTCTCCAATGAATAGCTTAACCTCGATCATAAGTTAAATCCTCGAATCCATTGTGAAGGATGAGATTTCCAAATACTTGGAAGTATTTAGTAAAACATTGCAAAGTCACTATTGTTTCATCAAGGGAAGTCCATGCGTGATAAACCTGTTGGAATTCTTTGAAGAGGAAATAAGCAGGCTTGACCAAGCACAGCAATGATAGTAGTTGTGCACCTGGATCTCAAGAAGACTTTTGACAAGGTGTAAGACAGGCGATGTCTGAGTACGATTACAGAGACATGAAGGAGGAGCTGGGTATAATTGACTGGGAGGAGGGCCGAGCAGGAAAGGCAGTGCAACAGCAATGACAGGAGACTTTTGGATTTTTGTTAGAGGCAAGGTAGTGGCATTGTTAGAAGCTTGGCTGTCTAGCAGAAAGCAGAGAGTGGGGATGAAATGGTCGATATCATGATGGCAGTCGGTGACAAGTGGTGTTCAACAAGGCTCAGTGTTGGAATGGTAACTTCTTACTCGTTACGCTAACAATCTAGAGGGAATCGAAAGCACTCTGACTAAGTTTGCAATTGATGAAAAGATAGGCAAATGGACAGGTCGTGTTGAGGAGGAGGAGAGGCTGACGAAGGATTTCAACATGTAAAGAAATTGACAAATGCATTCCAGTGTTGGAAAGTGTGAAGTCGTGAACTTTGGCGCAAAGAATAGAGGCATGGTCTATTTTCTAAATTGGGAGAAAGTTCAGAAATCTGAAGTGCAAATGGACTTGGGAGTTCTAGTGCAAGGTTCTCTCAAGGTAAGCTTGTAGATTGAGGCAGTAGTTAGGAGTGCATTAGCATTTATTATTGATGACATTTATTACGAGAGGAATTGATTATAAAACCGGTTGTATACGGCTCTGGTGAGACCACATTTGGAGTATTGTGCGTAATTTTGAGCCCGTATCTCAGGAAGGATGCACTGGCCCTGAAGTGTGTTCACAGGATCTTCACGAGAATGGTCATAGGAATGAAAAGCTTGTCGTATGAGGCATGTTTGAGGAGTCTGGGTCTATAGTCAATAAAGTTTAGAAGAATGAAAGGAATTGTAACGGAAGCATGCAAAATACTGAGTGACCTGGATAGAGTAGATGTTGATGTATGTTTCCATTGGACAAGGACCTGACGGCACAGCCTTAGATGAAAGGAAACACCCTTTAGAACATTCATAAGGAGAAATGTCTTGAACCAGAGAATGGCGAATTTTTGAAATTTATTGCCACAGAAGGCAATGGGGCCAGGTCATTGATAATATTTGAGAACGAGGTAGATAAGTATTGATTATCCAGGGGATCAATGGTTACAAAGAGAAGGTCGGAGAATGGGTCAGAGAAAACTGTCAGCGATGATTGAATGGTGGTGCAGACTCGATGGGCGAACTGGCCTAATGTCTGCTCCGATGTCTTATCGACTTATGGTTTAAACCTCAAGGAGGCACCTTGCACCTCTGAGAAGATGGATTCATGTCCTTCATGAATGTCAGTAGCTGGAGGGAACAGTTAACTGTTTTAGAATGAAGGTATTGTGGCTGTTGTCACGGTGGTGGATAATATTATATTCAGTGCAGGATCACACACCCACTGCACTGTATTAATGTGGAGAGAGTTTATTCAAAACCTGGACGTCTCTGTCTCTGTCAATCACCTTGAGGAGTGCAGGTTAGGGTGGGAGGGCGTAACGTCCTCCCAGGCACTTTAACTATCCAGCATCATGCATCCTGAGTGAAAGAATAGTCATGGAAACTACGACCTTCTCATTGTCTGTTTAGAATATGAGGAGTGATTGTCGATCCCACTCAGTGTTCAATGCAATCACCTCGTATTATCTCACAACGCTCCCGATCAACTTTCACTCACTCCTCGTGGTGCTATCATCACAGAGACTAATCTGGTGGAACCCCTGTTCATTCACCTGAGGTAAGGAGCTCACACCTTATAAAGGAGAGAAAATCTGCCCATAATGCCCCAAATACTGCTTCAACAACACTCTCAGGTTCGATTGCAATAATTCCTTTCCCTCACTTAGCTGGCTCCGTTTCTTTTGTGTGAAATAGGAAACTATTAATTTACGATGCACTGTCACTGATTAAAAATTTTAAACATCTTTACATCTGTAGGTCAGCATCAATAAAGCCAGCACAGGAAGTGCCTATCGAGATGGACATCACTCTCAGCGAGAGACTCAATCACAAAGAATCCATCTAAAACAGTGAATGGCCACCTACCTGAATGGAAATCACCTGCAAGAATTTAGGAGAGAGGCAGAGGAAGGGAGGTATCTTTCCTTTTGATCTGCCCTCACGGGATGTGTGCAGACCTGATCAGGTCAACATCTTATGCCTTACTTGAACTGAGTGTTCAGTTGCTCCACAGGACAGTAAATAATAAAACACAGTTCTGTGGGTTTGCAGTTACACAGAGACTTGACCAGGGAAGGATGCCCACTGCTTTCTCTAATGGACATGAGGCAAGCCGATATCAACAGATTATTATTCTGTGGCGTTAGATTATGAGCCAATGGCGTGACCACCATACACTGTCTTCCCATCTTTCAGGTTTTGTACAGAGAACAAGTTACAAATTTCAAGTGCAATTAATTTACAATGGACTCTTGGTAAGAAGGGTCTTGAAACAGCTGTATCCGGAATTAAAAAATGCACAAATTATGGTTTATTTAGGAGTTGCACTGAGGCTGAGGAGGAGCCTGGACGTCATAATGGTGGTACTAGATTGGATTGGTGAGTGTGGAAGCTATGGACATGTAAACTGTGCAGGAGAAAATGAATCAAGGAAGTTGAGAACAGTCTGTTTCATCCTCACATATCGGTGAGCAATTTGTATTGAGAACTTACGAGTTATAATTTCTAAGGAATGGAATCATTGATTGGAAATGAAAACGTTGATAAGCACCTTTCCAAAATTAACATATCATGAGCATCAATTCAGTTCAGACCGTTTCACTAGACATCTCGAGTGACTTACCAGAAACAGCAACTATCGCATGGATAGGATAGTAACCAGCTTGAATAACCAGCAGTACATCTTCAATCCGCGATGCTAAAGCTATCCAAGGCCGAGAAAGCCTGGAAAGACCAGCAGATAAACTTCTGTCCATTCTTGCAAAATTTCAGTCTAATTGTTGTGGTTCTGTTCACCGAGCTGGGAATTTGTGTTGCAGACGTTTCGTAACATCCTCAGTGACATCCTCAGTGCTTGGGAGCCCCCTATGAAGCGTTTCTGTGATCTTTCCTCTGGCATTTATAGTGATTTGTTTCTGCCGCTTCCAGTTGTCAGTCCCAGCTGTCCGTTGCAGTGGCCGGTATATTGGGTCCAGTTCGATGTGCTTATTGATTGAATCTGTGGATGAGTGCCATTCCTCTAGGAATTCCCTCGCTGTTCTCTGTTTGGCTTGTCCGATAATAGTAGTGTTGCCCCAGTCGATCAGTGACAGCCAGACGACTGCAACCACTAGGACTCATAACAGCACACAAACCAACAGCCACGCTCAGACAATAACTCACCAGAATGAAGGACCCGATACCCAATATGAGCAAAACTAATATAGTTTACAAAATCCCATGCAAGGACTGCACAAAACACCACATAGGACAAAGAGGAAGACAGCCAACGATCCGCATCCATGAACACCAACTAGCCACGAAACAACAGGACCAGCTATCCTAAGTAGCTACACACGCAGATGACAAGCAACATGAATTCGACTGGACAAGACTACTATTATAGGACGAGCCAAACAGAGAACAGCCAGGGAATTCCTAGAGGCATGGCAGTCATCCACAGATTCAATCAATAAGCACATCGACCTGGGCCCAATCTACCGACCACTGCAATGGACAGCTGGAACTGACAACCGGAAGCAGCAGATTCAAACCACTATAAATGCCGGAGGAAAGATCACAGAAGCGCTTTACAGGAGGATCCCAAGCACTGAGGGTGTCACCTAGACAGGGGATGAAATGTCTGCAACACGAATTCCCAGCTCGGAGAACAGAACCACAACAACGAGCACCCGAGCTACAAATCTTCTCACAAAGTTTGAATTTCAGTCTAATGTTCACAGATTCTGATCCAGTGTAGGAACATTCCACTGGAATATTATCAGTTTCTGATCTCTCCTCAGCCTCTCTCTGAAGCAGCGGATCCCTGTTACTGGTGTGGCTGATGCTCACTGTCATATGATGGGATAAAACACTGAAAGCATTCCTTATTTATAGAAGAGAGACGCATAGGTGCCATGGAGACTGACGTAATCACAATTGCTGAATAAACAGCTCAGTTAATCCCTTTCAATTCAATACTATTTCATCAAAATTCAAAATAACGTTGAACATTAGTGCATTCTGGGTGTGATATGTGAGTGTGACTGAAGGAAGGACTGTTGAAGATGGAAGATTGATTGTGTGTAATCATTCAGTCTGCCTTGGATATGGAAATAATGCCAGAGGTTTAACAGACCATAAACATGCTTCTCTGCTCATACATGGAGAAACAAATCCTGTAACCACAGATCAGACATTGCAATATTCAGATTGTTTTTCTAGAATCAGAGAGGGCTGATGTGGGTCATGTTGTTGATGTTATCGATACTAAGAAACTGTGACGGTGTATCACTTACTGGACTTCATTTACATTGTGATTATGACATTGGGGAAAAGAGAGAAGGTGGAGAGGATTCGGGGACATGGCTGTTTAGTCTGGGTAGAGGAACAATGATGTTCCCCAATCACTAGCATTGGAACTTTGCTCTTTATAACTCATACAAAGAACAGATTCAAGCATATATCTACAATAAGGTATTAACAGAGACAATATTAATGAAATGCATTTATGCAATACAAAATACAGGGAATAAATGATTTTTTACCAGACCGAAATATGCACACTACAAAGTTGTTAAAATGCACTCCTGGTATGGAGCTATATAAAGTGAAATGTGGATTACAAAACTATGGAAGTGGTGTGAAATATTTATCAATCATTATTTGATCCATAGCTGAGATCCTGATTTCCCCTCCGTCAGTGTAATGGAAAATTAACAAAATTAACATTTTCTGTGAAACCTGAAAGAGAATGTTCTGCTAAACTTCAAACTTTTCTGAACTTTGCTAATAGTTTGCTGAATTCTGCAGTGGAGGAGACGGCTTGTCTTTGCTGAACATTGTAAACATTCAACCTGGTCTGGCGAGCTGTCGAATTCAGCAGAAAAGAAAAACATAGAGACAGTTATTTCCACTGCAAAGGAATGAGAAAATAAGAACTCAAATGTTTCCCAGCCCTTATCCTTGAGTGTGTGATATGACTAGTTTACAGGAATATATGAATTTTGTTCAGGGTCCTTACACAAAGCGTTTTTTGCAAAGTGTATTGGTTCCCTGCAGTGGTTAAAAATAAAGCTTTTTCTTTGCTCTTGCTAGCTTCTGAGTTCAGTCAGTTTAATTTCCATGACAGTAAACGTGGGGGCTCGTCCAGTATCCCGGGTTTAGGTAAGATTCTGAAGATTCCTAGGAGGTGCAGGTGGCAATGCCTTGACAGTCCTTCACATCATCTTGAGCACTGAAGTGTCCCCTTTGCGTGAGAGAACTGGGAATCTGTGGATTGCGCCAGAGCCGGGGGTTTGAATCGAATAGGGTCGGGATAAGAGCCGTCGCTTTAATAATCCTATGTAGAGACTCATTCTAAGAGAATAAATTAATCAGGACGAGGGTTCAGTAAACTCTCGCGCAGTATTCCAGCAAAACTCAAGGGGAAGGATTGCCGTCTCTGGAGTGGTTAAGAGATAGCAGGCTTTAGATAGTTTTAGACTTGGAACCAACACAGGTTGAGTTTGACTCGCCAAAGACATACCAGGGACGTGGTTTCTTGAACGCGCCCAATGCGAGAGGAGACCTCCAGAGGTAAAGGCAAGTCAAATGGAAAAGATAACGGTACCACGAGAGAGCTGAACACTTTTCCAGTAACGCTGAAAATGGGCTTCAGCAAGACCAAACAAAAAGACGGTTAACAGACGACTTGGAATGGCCAACCAACAATACAGTATATGTTAAATAATTACTGCCCACAGTCTGTAAAGCAGTTAGAATTGTGGATCAAGGAATGTGAATTTAGTAAAAGGCAATTGGAAATACTGAGGTCACGGTTGGAGGAGAGAGAGTAGGAGAAACGGAAGGGGAAAATAGAACCTAGGAATTGGAGTGCTTATAATATGTGGAAGGCTGATGCTGATATCAGAGAAAGGAAATCTCAAGTAAAGGACATATCAAATACGCGTACAAACACTACAGCACATGCAGACGTGTGCAGAAAACAACCGAACGAAGCTGAACAGTATCTTAAGTCTGTTTCAGATCCTGACATTGATGGCTACCCTCCGAGTCCAATAGCCCTGCAAGATCTGCCTGGTAAAGATCCCAAGTTAGCGACAGCAGCCTCAGGGTCTGCTAAATCACTGATGGCATGCCATACCCCTAACCAACTGAAGGAAGAAGGCCAAAAGAAGGATGCCCACTCCACGTTAGGAAGGCATCCAGAGTCTGTCCGCGATCACCCCAAGATGGATGATGAGTCAGGCGGTGAGAGTATTGGCGTATGATCATCTTACCAGGTAGTTCTGCAAGCACCAATCGTCGATTGTGCAGGTCCAGAAGGGTGCCCGGTATGAGTCCACCGACCATGGACCATTAAAGCTTTTGGACGTGCCTCTGGACAGATACCTGATCCACGTAAGATTGGAGGGAATAAGTTCACCGAAGAAGTGACGAAGTTTTCTACCGAGTTCCGTCCCACATTGCATGCGATGAGACGCCTCTTGGGATGAAAGCTTTGTGCTGATGTCACCAAAATCAAGTATAACTGATCAGCCATAAATGTCCATGCCAGATCAACCGACCCAGAAGCAGAAGAAAATGGAGATTTTAATGTTTTTTTGCAGCGCTTGCAATAGCTTGTAGGGAGGCAATCCCAGTGCGAATGGACATGACCAAAACTGCAATGTGTAAACAAGGAGAAGGTGAGACAGTGGCCCAGTACCTTATGCGCCTCACTGAAGTCCATAACATCCATAGTGGACTGAGACCACCCGACGACATAATGGCAGAAATCATGGCGTATGAGAAACACCTGAGGAACAGCTTCATCAATGGAATGAAGGAAGAAATAGTGAAAAAGATAAAAGACCCATGTATTACCTGGGGCACTGGAAACTGAATTTGATAGAACAACATGCGATACATGCTGAAAAATTGCTTACCCAGGAGAAGGATAGGTGGAAACTAAAGATGGACAGCAAGTAATTAAAGCTCAGCTTACTTTGATGCAAATGGTCATCCAGCCGTTGGAGGGATGTGCTGCAGGTAAAGAGAGAGGCAGAGTGGAAGGTTCCGGAAGTGGAAGAGGAAGGGGTTGCAGAGGAAGTGCTGTCAGAAGTCGATCTGGCGGGTGCTTAGTTTGTGGAGCAATGGACCACTGGCCGTGACAGTACCCGCACAGACAGGCTCACTCAGCCCTTGAGGCTAGGCAGCAGTGTGACTGGCAGGGGAAGACTGAGTTAGAGGTCGGCAGCCCACAAGGTACAGGTAAGCCTCTTTCTTTTATGCTTGGCAGCGAACACTCACTTATGCTAATCTCTTCTACTAACCTTATTGGCCCTGAGACATGACCCACCTCGACATTGAACACTGTGATTGCGAAGTGTGAACAATACGTTCATTATAACAATGATGCCTATAAGTCGATGCATACCTCCATGTTATATGTGGAAGCTACACCGGTTACTTGTTTTAGTAGACACAGGGGCAGCATATTCAGTCATTAAATCAAGCCAGTTCAAAGAGTCAACGCCAATAAACTTGAGTGGAAGGTTCCTGAACTCAATGGGTGCATCAGGAGTTGTGCTACGAGAGAGAGTTATGGCACCGCTGCAGAACAGAATACCCATTAAAACCAGAGGCTATAGCAGGAATTACTCCAGTCTTTGAATCCCCCTTTTCAGGCAATAACTCTGTTGGTCCGTGCGCCTCAAATGCTCCTAACACCTGTACTACATTAGATCAAATACCACTGGACAGTAAATGATTCTCTGTTGTGGATTTAACAAATAACTTCTTAAGTGTACTGGTACACCCAGATAGTCAATTCTGATTTGCTTTTTTTATTCAAAGAGAAATCATATAATTTCACATGACTTTGTCAAGGTTACTGTGAGTCCCCCACCATATACAATGAAGCTCTGTGCAGGAGTCTGGAGACTTTTATTTTAACCCTGGGGTCAGCGCTTCTGCAGTGTGTAGGTGATTGCTTGATAGCAGCATAAACTACACCTGCATTGGTGATTCCGAATCCAAATGAGCCTTTCTGACAAACGGTAGATGAGAAGTGTGGCTGCACGACATCTGCCCTGTTGCAGATTTATAGGGGAACGATTGAGGCAAATAGCTTATTTTTCAGTTAAACTAGACCCCATAGCGGCAAGATTGCCTAAATGCTTGCAAACCATCGCCGCATCTGAAAAGGCTGTTGTAGCATCCAGGGATATAGTCAGCTATGGTGAATTAACCCTACTGGTCCCAAGTGCAGTATCCTTACTGCTTTCCGAGTAAAAGACAGCACGTTGGCTCAGATATAACACTGTATTATTGGAGACGCCTGACATTACAATAAAGTGATGCAACGTCCTTTACCCTGCTAGCCTTCTACCCACAGAAGGAGACGGAAACCCACATGATTGTGTTGCTGTAACTCATGAAATTTGCAGCCCTAGACCAGCCTTGCAGGATTCTCCACTTCAGAATCCGGATATGGAGGTTTTTGTGGATGGGTCAACATTCAGGAGCAAGAAGACAGGCCAGAAATGTGTTGCATATGCTGTAATGACTACCCAAGAGGTAGTCAAAGTGGGATCATTCCTTTCCCATCTTTTGCCTTGACTGAGGCATGTAAATTGGCTGAGGAAAGGCCAGTGAATATTTACACCGACAGCAGATATGTATTCGGGATTGTACATGACTTTGGAACCCTATGGAAACACAAGGGCTTCTTGACCTCCACCAGAAAGCCCATCACACACCGTGGTCTGATTTCTGACCTCCTGGAAGTGATCCTACTGCCCAAATGAATTTCGGTATGTTAATGTGAAGCCCCCACAAAAATAACGATTCAATTTCTTAAGGCAATGCGAAGGCAGACCCAGCAGCAAGGTCGGCAGCCCAGCAGCCGCGAAGTGATCAGTTTGACATGTGTATGACAAAGATTGGCACCCCAACAGCAGATGTAAGGGAATTACAGTCACAGGCAACGCTGGAGGAGAAGCGTGAGTGGACAAGGGCAGTGTGCATCATGAATGAAGGGGTGCGTTGTGGCCCTAATGGTAAACCCTGTCTACCACAATCCTTATTTCCATTGTATGCCAAACTGACACACAGTAAGGACCATGTGTCAAAATGAGGTATGTACGACAGTATTTCAGCACACTGATACACTAAGGGATTTTACAAATTAATCCCAGAAATATTGTGAACGATGTGTTATCTGTGCCACTAATAATGTGGTAAGGGGATTACAGATGAGACAGGCAGCACACCCCCAATCCCAAAGATACCTTGAGCATTTACAGATGGATTTCTTTGAACTAACTCCCAGCGGAGGGAACATACATTGTCTGAATATAGTTGATATGTTTTCCAAATGGTCGGAAGCGTTCCCCATGTCAAAATAGGATGCCAGTGCCTAGGCTTTTCTAACTGAAATAATTCCCAGATGGGACATCCCTGAAAGATTTTGTAGTGACAATGCGACACCATTTGTCAATAATGCATTGCAGCAGATCCGTGATTATTTGGGAATAAACATGAGACAACACTGTGCCTACCACCCAGCGAGCGGTGGGGCAGTGGAAAGAGAAAGTGCTCCCCAAAAACATATAAATGGACGAAATGTTGTGAGGAACTAGGGTTGATATGGACAATGTTTTGCTCAAGAATATGAGATCTAGGAGGAGAGGAAGAGCTAATCTTAGCCGGTTTGAGGTTTTGTTTGGTAGGCCACCAATTATAGAAATGGGCCCATGACCTAAGGTAAGACAGATAACAGAACACTGTGAGGATGAGATGATGTGTTACTGTGTAAAACTCTTTACACTTTTGTGTCAAGCATTGAATCAAATGAAAGCAACTTTACACCAATCAGCAGAGGGGACGTTGCACGATCTGGAGACTGGATAGTGCTGAAAAACCTCAGGAGGAAAAGCTAGAAGGCGAACAGGTGACTGGGACCATTTCAAGTGCTCCTTACAATACGGGCAGCTGTTAAGATCGCCGATGTATAGGTATCTCGCTCTGTATTTTTTTAAATGTTGTTTTGTACATTTCTTTCTTTAATTCTGATTCTGTTTTCTTTGTACTTGTTGCCATAAAATGACAAAAAAGAGAATTGTACGGGGAAATTAACAAAATTAACATTTACTGTGAAATCTGAAAGCGAATGCTATGCCAAATTTAAAACTTTTCCGAACATTGCAAACACTTTGCTGAATTCTGCAGTCGAAGAGACAGCTTGTCTTTGCTGAACTTTTTAAACATTCAATCTGGCCTGGCAAGCAGTCAAATTCAGCAGAAACAGCTAAGGAAAACATAAGACAGTTATGTCCATGGCAAGGGGATGAGAAAATAAGAACTCGAATGTTTCCCAGCCCATGTCCTTGAGCGTGTGATAAGAAGAGCATAAAAGGAATACATTAATTATGTTCAGTGCCCTTACACAAGGCGTTTTTGCCAAGTGTATTGGCCCACTGCAGTGGGTAAAAATAAAACTTTTTATTTGCTCTTGTTAGCATCTGAGTCCAGTTAGTTTAATTTCCACGACAGTCAGTGATCCACCTGACTGAGATTCTCTGGACCACTCTATCACACAGTGGGAGCTGTCATCATTTCCTGCTGGTCTTGGAATAGTCTATTTTTAAAAATCCACCTTTTCTATGATACTAATCTATTAGCCGAATGGATTTTGTTTAGCTTTTAGTAACCTAGCTCTGTAATATTATTGGAAACAAGTGATCTGGGCTTACAGCCAGTACCAGCACACTGCTCACAGTGTATGATACCGAGACAAAGGGCTTGCAGTCCAGAGGTATGTCTAAATATAACTTCTAACTTCTGTCTGTCCATATCTATCCACCTTCTTGCTGTCTTTTGATCTATTTAACTTCACCCTTATCTAACACCTCTTCATCTCCCACTCAGTTAGTCGTTCCCCTTTCTATTCTCTCTCAGTTTATCTCTCTTCACTTTCTTTCTCTCTGTTTATTTCTCTCTCACACAATTTATCTCCACATACTCTCTCTAGCTCCAATTGTGCTGTTGACGAGCTTGTGACCCCACGATGGGCTGACTGACTCCCATTTGTGCTATAATAATTCCGCGGTTCTCTCACCCACAATAAGTACTTTTGTTGTCTGGACAAACACACTGGTCCGGTGACAGGTACAGTGCACAATTAACATTATCTCTCCATGTTCTTCTCTGATGTGCAGCAGCCTTAACATGTCTATTCAAACAAAACAGACTGAATGGAATTCGAGCAGTCAGGATGACTTTCATCACCGTGCATTTCAATCAGGATTTAATGAAGGATGAGGTTCCACAATAACATAACAATGATAGAAAAACAGGACAACACAATGAATAGCAGTCGAGTACAACATGTGGTTCCAAGTAGGCTTCATAATATTACTGCGAGATTATCAATCCAGAAGATCAGCTCCTGTTCTGTGGACCGAGGTTCGAATCCTGCCACTGCAGATGGTGGAAATTCAATTCGATAATTTTAAAATATTCCTGGAATTAAGAATCTACCTATGAGAATGAAAACGTTGCTGATTGTCAGAAAAATCCATCTGGGTCTCTGATATCCTTCAATGAATCTTCTATTCCTCATCTGGACAGGCCGACTGTTGACTCCAGACCCAAAGCAATGTGATTGATTCTCAATCGCCCTCTGAAATGGTTTAGCGAGTCAGTCAGATGTGCTACAAAATCTCAAAGAAACAAAACCGATGTATTGACCTGGATAGTGGAAAAGTTAACGTTAGAAACATCATTGTCGAACCTGCAAAGTCCCCCTTACTAACAATGAGTGCTCGTGCCAAAATTGGACAACTGTTTTACAGACAAATCAAGCAACAGCCTGACATAGGCATACTCACGGAATTTTATCTTACAGATATAACCCAGACAACACCATCACCGTCCCTGGATATGTCCGATCCCAAAGGCAGGACTGATCCGGCACAGGAGGCAGCTCAGTGCGATAGAGTCGGGCGGTCGATGCTCTGGGAGTCCCTGTGACCTGTAACCTCATATACCCTGTATATCCCCCACTCAACAATTACCATCAAGCAAGAGGTTCAAAAGAGAGTGCAGGAGGGCAAGCCAGGAGCAGAACCAGGCATACATAAAGATAAAATGTTAATCTGCTGAAGCTTCCAAACAGAACTATTTGCATGTCAAACAGCATAAAATGCAAGGGACAGGCAGAGCTAAGCGATCCAAGAACTAACACATCAGATCTAAGCTCTGCAGTCCTGCGAATCTGATGGTGGATGGTGGTGGACGATTAAACAACTCACCAGAGCAGGAGGCTCCTCAAATATCCCCAACCTCAATGATGGAGGAGCTCAGTACATCAGTGCAAAAGATAAGGCTGAAGATTTCACAGAATTCTTCACTCAGAAGTTTCGAGTGGATGATCCATTTCAGTCTCCTCCCTTGGTCCCCATTATTACAGATAGCAGTCTTCAGCAAATTCGATTGACTGATATCAAGAAACGATCGAATGCACTGGATACTGCAAAGGGTATGGGCCCTGATAACATGCTGACAATAGTCCTGAAGGCTTGTGCTCCAGAACATCCCGTTCCCTTAGCCGAGCTCTTCTAGTATGGTTACAAACCAACAATGCGGAAAAAAAACCTGCTCAAGTGTGTTCAGTACATAAAAATCAGGACAAAGTCAACCCGGCCAAACACCACCTCATCAGTCTACTCCCCATTGTCAGTAAAGTGATGGAAGGGGACATCAACAGTGCTATCAAGCCAGCACCTGCTCAGCAATAACCTGCTCAGTGACACCCAGTTTGCGTTCCACCAGTGACACTCAACTCATGACCTCATTACAGCCTTGGTTCAAACATAAAGAAAGAGCTGAATTCCCGCCCTTGACATCAAGGCTACATTCTTTCAAACGTGGCTTCACGAAACCCGAGCAAAAACGGTATTGCGGACAAATACTCCATTATTGGAGTCATACCTGATAGATAGGAAGATGGTCATTGCTGTTGGAAGTCAGTCATCTCAGCTCCAGAACATCTCTGCAGTAGTCCCTCAGGATAATATGGATGTAGGTTAGCTCGCTGAACGGAAGTTTCGTTATCAGATATTTCATCAACACACAAGACAACACCTTCTGTGACTCTCTGGCTGAATCTTAGATCAAAGCATCTTCAGCTTCTTCATCAATGACCTTCCCTCCATCATAATGTCAGACGTGGGGATATTAGATAATGACTGCACAATGTTCAGCACTATTCACAAATGCTCAGATATGGAAGCAGTCCATGCTAAAATGCAACAAGGTCTGTCCCTCTCCAGGCTTGGGCTGACAAGTGGCAAGAAACATTTGCACCACACAGATGCCAGACAATGACCATCACCAATAAGAAACAATATACCAACTTAGTATTTGCAGCATTATCATCACTCAGTTCCCCACTATCAATATCCTGGGGGTTATAATTGATTAGAAACTCAACTCGACTCACCAGATAAATGTAAGAGCAGATCAGAAGCTAGGAATACTGCGTGAGTAACTCACCTCCTGACTTCATAAAGCCTGTCAATCATCTAAAAGGCACAAGTCAGGAATGAGATGTTATTCTCCCACTTGCCTGAATGAGTGCAGACCCAACAAGACAAAAGAAGCTTGACACCATCCAGGACAAAACAGTCCATTTGATTGACATCACATCCACAAGCATTCACTCCCTCCACCACCGTCGCTCAGTAGCAGAAGTGTGTACTATCCACAAGACACAATGCAGAAATTCCCCAAAGATCCTCAGACAGCATCTTCCGATCCCACGAACACTTACATTAGAATGACAAGGCCAGCATACTTATGGGAATGCCACCACCTATAAATTCCCTTCCAAACCTATCAGCATCCTTATTTGGAAATATATCGCCGTTCCTTCACTGTTACTGGTAAAAACCCTGGAATTCCCTCCTTAATAGCATTGTGGGTCAACACACAGCAAGTGGACTGCAGCGGTTCAAGAAGGCAGCTCAACACCACTTTCTCAAGGGGGCAACGAGGGACGGGCAAGAAATGGTGGGCCCATCCAGCGATGCCCGCGTCCAAAAAAAGGTTTTTTTAAATAGTTCCAAGTTGAGCTTCTCGATGCGACAGGTTATCTGATTTGAGCATGAACAGGAAAGCAGTGTTTCTCATACAGAACATAATCAACGTTTCTGTTATTAGAAGGGTGTTCAGTGTTCGATAACTTATTCTTGCTGTGTGCTGTGATAAATTGCATCTGTTTGTCAAATTCAATAATACTGGCGTAACAGGATCGATCCTACGAAAATACCAGTCTGAAAATGGCAATCAGTTGAGAGACAGTGTACTCCCGTCACATGAGACTCACAGATAGCTGTGTATATTCAACGTTTAGTAGACTACTGGCCGACACTGAATCCTGCCATCGTCCATATCACAGGGGTTACCATTGAACAGAACGTGAAGTCAAATCAACTTACAAATACAAGTATCACAAGAGCTGCTCAGAGACTTACAATTCTGCACTGAATAATAGACCACTTGACCCTAAGAGCATGAGATATTGCTATAGATTGAGGCTATTCAGCCCAGTTTTTCTCTGTGAAACTGTGCCATTTTATCATAGTCTCTATGACTAGTGGACATATCTTCTACACACTGACTGTCTCAATCTTTGCAGTGATCAATCAGTTTCTATCAGATGCCTCGCCTCCGATTCTTCTAAATTCCATCGAGTACACAAACTGCCGCTCCTGACAAGCCACCATCCCCAGGATGGGGATCACCTCCAACCCCAGCTGATCTTGCCCCAGAGATAGTGCCCAAAATAGCTCCCAATATTCCAAATGCTGTCTGACCATTGCCCATTACATTCTCAGCGGCATGTCTCCTCTCTTGTATTCTAGGTCCCTTGAAATGAATGCTAACATTGCATTTGCTTTCCTAACTGCCAACTGAACCTGCACAATAACCATCATCGAGGACGAGTGCTTTAAAATTCTTTTTGTGCATCAGATTTAATGGATCCTATTAGAACATAGTGTCTGCCTCTAGTCCACCTATCAAAGTGCATAATCTCACACGATTCCATATTGTATTCCATCAACCACGTGTTTGCCCACAGTCCTAAACTGTTCAAGGTTTTCTGCAGCCTCCTCACTTCATGAATATCGCCTGCACATCCAACCATCGCTGTATCATCTCCAAACTTAGCAAAAATGCCCTCAGGTCCTTTGTTCAGGTGGTTCATGTAAATGGCACTTCCTGACTCCCTAAGGACTGTCCACCATTGAAAAGGCACAACGCTCAAGGTGGTTGACTCCATTCAGGTTCAAGCAGTGAGCTGACTGGAACTATACCTGTAACACATTCACTCCCTGCACCAATGACACCCAATAGGAGCACACCCTGCCCCTGAATTGTTGTGAATTACCCCGTTATGGTGACAAAGGACTTGATGGCGCACAATCCCAATCTAATGATGTCACTCTGTCTCAACACTAACTGTGTGCTGCCCACAACAACCAATGTCACTGTGTGTTGTTGATGACGGAGGGAGGTGGTGGAGGGAATGTTTGTGATGAATGACTGTCAGCATAAAACCTACCCTGACAGCCACGGATGTACCTGTGCCCGCTGTCACCACTGCAGACATAATCAGTCTTCTTGCAGGTCAAGTCAAGGAAAGCGACAGGCCTGGAGAGTGTTCCTGGCTGAGCACTCAGATCCTATGAGGACCAACTGGCAGAGGTATTTACAAACATCTTCAACCTCTCCCAACTGAAGCCGAAATCCCAACCTGCTTCAAGAAGACCGCCATCATCCTTGTAAGTGAGAAAGCACATGCAATATTCCTTAATGACTCCCACCCAGTGGCTCTGACCTCAATAAACATGAAGTGCTTTGAGACGCTGGTTGTGGCCCACATCACCTCCAGTCTTTCAGCCTGACCTGCTGTCCTATAATGTGCAGACTAATGTAACGGGTCCATAACGGATGCCACATACCTGCTCTGCACTCATCCCTGGGACATCTGGACAACAAGGATGCCTACACCAGACTCCTCATCATTGATTACAGCTCTACCTTCAACATCATTATCCCCTCCAGGCTGAGCTTCATACTCTGTGACCTTGATCACGGCTCCACCCTCTGCAACAGGATGCCGGGTTTCTGACACACAGACCACAATCTGTGAAGATAGGTATCTGCACATTCTCCACAATAAAGTTCAACACTGGAACTCCTATAGGATGTGTTCACTGCCCCTTATTGTACTCCCCGTGCACCCACAGCAGTGTCCTCAGCCCCTTCTGTACTCCCTGTATATCTGCCATCATCCCCCTACTCTACTCACTGTACACCCACAGCTCTGCCCTCAGCCCCCTACTGTTCTTCTTGTACACACATGGCTGCGCCATCAGTCCCCTACTGTACTCCCTGTACTCCCATGACTGTGTCCTCAGCCCCCTACTGTACGCCCTGTACTCCTATGGTTGTGTCCTCAGCCCCCTACTGTACGCCCTGTACTCCCATGACTGTGCCCTCAGCCCCCTACTATACTCCTGTACTCCCATGGTTGTGTCCTCAGCCCCCTACTGTACGCCCTGTACTCCCATGGCTGTGTCCTCAGCCCCCTACTGTACGCCCTGTACTCCCATGGTTGTGTCCTCAGCCCCCTACTGTACGCCCTGTACTCCCATGGCTGTGTCCTCAGCCCCCTACTGTACTCCTGTACTCCCATGGTTGTGTCCTCGGCCCCCTACTGTACGCCCTGGACACACGTGGCTGTGTTGTCAAATTCCAAACAACGCCAGCTCCAAGTTCGCTGATGACATCACCAAATCAGGAGGGATATCAAACAACGATGAGTCAGCATATGGAAAGGAGATCGAGAGCTTAGTGGCATGGTGTAATGAAAATAACCTCTCTCTCAAATTCGGCAATAGTAAGGAACTGATCATTAACTTCAGAAAGAAAGGAGAGGAACACACCGTCATCTACATCAATGGTTGAGGCAGTGCAGAGCATCAACTCCCTCAGAGTGACAATAACTGACAACATACCCTGGTTTTCTCGCATAAGTGTGACAGTCACGAAAGTTTAACAACGCCTCTTCTTCCTCAGGAGGGTCAGGAAATTTAGCATGTATTACTTCGACAGATACATCATTGAGAGTATACTGTCTGGGTGCGTCACGGCTTCATACTGCAACGCTCTGCCCAGGACCAGAAGAAACTACAATAGGATGGGTGCACAGACAATCTCCCAACCATTGACTCTATCTACACGGCTCCTTGCTGCAGAAAGACTGCCAACATCTAGAACATTTAACATGGAACATAGAACAGTACAGCACAGAACGTGCCCTTCAGACCACGATTTTGCGCCGACAATTGATCCTCATGTATGCACCCTCACATTTCTGTGACCATATGCATGTCCAGCAGTCTCTTAAATGTCCCCAATGACCTTGCTTCCGCAACTGCTGCTGGCAACGCGTTCCATGCTCTCACAACTCTCTGTGTAAAAAACCCGCCTCTGACATCCCCTCTATACTTTCCACTAACCAGCTTAAAACTATGATCCCTCATGTTAGCCATTTCTGACCTGGGAAATAGTTTCTGACTATCGACTCTATGTATGCCTCTCATTATCTTGCATACCTCAATAAGGTCCCCTCTCCTCCTCCTTTTCTCAAATGAAAAAAGTCCGAGCTCAGTCAACCTCTCTTCATAAGATAAGCCCTCCAGTTCCAGGCAGCATCCTGGTAAACCTCCTCTGAACCCTCTCCAAAGCATCCACATCTTTCCTATAATGGGGCGACCAGAACTGGACGCAGTATTCCAAGTGTGGTCTAACCAAAGTTTTATAGAGCTGCAACAAGATCTCACGACTCTTAAACTCAATCCCCCTGTTAATGAAAGCCAAAACACCATATGCTTTCTGAACAACCCTGTCCACTTGGGTGGCCATTTTAAGGGATGGATGTACCTGCACACCAAGATCTCTCTGTTCCTCCATACTGCTAGGAATCATATCCTTAATCCTGCACTCAGTTTTCAAAATCGACCTTCCAAAATGCATCACCTCTCATTTATCCAAGTTGAAATCCACCTGCCACCTCTCAGCCCATCTCTGTATCCTGTCAATGTCCCACTAGCCTAAAACAGCCCTCTATACTGTCAATGACAGCTCCAACCTTTGTGTCGTCTGCAAAATTGCTGACCCATCCTTCAATCCCCTTATCCCCCCAAGTCGTTAATAAAAATTACAAACAGTAGAGGCCCAAGGAGAGAGGGCACTCACCACTGACTTCCAGGCCGAATATTTCCCTTCTACTTCCTCTCGTTGTCTTCTGTTGGCCAGCCAATTCTGTACCCAGACAGCTATGTTCCCCTGAATGCCATTCCTCCTGACTTTCTGAATGAGTCGACCATGGGGAACCTTTATCAAATGCCTTGCTGAAGTCCATGTACACACATCCACAGGTCGACCCTCATCAACTTGTCTAGTCACATCCTCAAAGAACTTGATAAGGTTTGTGAGGCATAACCTGCCCCTCACAAAGCCGTGTTGACTGCATTTAATCAAGCCATATTCTTCCAGATGTTCATAAATCCTATCCCTCAGAATCCTTTCTAACACCTTGCAGAAGACAGACGTGAAACTTATTGGTGTGTAATTGTACTGCTGTGTAATAGAATTTTAATGTACTGGTGTGTAATAGGATTTCCCTATTTCCTTTCCTGAAGAGAGGAATTACATTTGCCTCTCTCCAGTCCTCAGGTACGACTCCAGTGGAGAGCGAGGTTGCAAAGATCTTCGCAAGCGGCAAAGTATTGGCATTTCTCGTTTCCCAAAGCAGCCGAGGACAAATCTGGTCAGAACCTGGCGACTTGTCAATCTTGATGTTTGACAAACTTTTCAGCACATCAGCTTCCTCTATCTCTATCTATTCCAGCATGCACACCTGCTCTTCAAAGGTTTTATTCTCTACAAAGTTCGTTTCTTTCGTAATGACAGAAGTAAAAAACTCATTTTGGTCTTCCCCTATCTCCTCTGACTCCACACACAAGTTCCCTATGGTATCCCTGATCGGCCCTACTCTTTCATTGACAATTTTCTTATTCCTCACATGAGTATAAAATGCCTTTGTGTTCTCCCTAATCCGTTCTGTCAAATCTTTCTTTTGCCCCCTCCTGGCTCTCCTCAGACCATTTTTGAGCTCCTTCCTCGCCTGCCTGTAATCCTCTAAGGCTGAGCTTGACCCTAGCTTCCTCCACCTTATGTAAGCTACCTTCTTCCTTTTGACGAGAATCTCCACCAAAGTTGATTGATGAGGGAGGGGCTGTAGATGTCATGTATATGGACTTCAGGAAGGCATTTAATATGTTTTTCCATGGTCAGCTTATGGAGAAAGTGAATTCACATGGTGCCCAGGGTGTGATAGCTACATGGATAAAGAACTGGCTGGGTAACAAGGTCCAGAGTGTGGTAGTGGAAGGCAGTTTCTCAAAATGGAGAACTGTGACCAGTGGTGCTTCATTTGAGATGTTTCCAGAACGATACATGAATGGGAAGGGAGCAAAGGGATAAAGACCCTGAGAAAATAGGCGACAGAATTAGACAGAGGATCTGGATCGGCTCAGGCTTTGACTGCCGAATGGCCTGTTCCTGTACTCGAATGTTATTAGTTCTAACATTACCAAAGACCCATCACCTGCCTGTAAAGATCTCCCACAGCCTCTTCAATCAGGCTAAAAGGTACAGAAGCTTGAAAACACAGAGCAGGAGGTTCAGTAACAACTTCTTCCTGACTGTTGTTAGACTGATGAATGGGCTCTCTAATCTTATATAATGTTGACCTTGTTCATGTTGATCTCGCCTAGCGCATGCGCTGTGCAGCGTAACCTATATGCCCCCTCAGACATGTTTTACACCCATCGTTCTGGACATCCTTGCTTACTACAATCTGCCTGCACATCTTGTTACAGGTCAAAATAAATCCTCACCTCCCTCCTCCCAGCTCCCTCCAGTGTTCACTCCCAGGTCTCTCTGGTCCTCACTCCCAGCTTCACCCATTCCCCCCCAGTTCCCTTGTGACCCCATCCCCAGCTCCCCGTGACCTTTGTCTCTCACTGTTTCTCTCACACTGTCTGTTTCCCTGTGATTTCCTTTTCCTTGTCTTCTGTTTCTTTCTCTGAATCTATTATATTCCCTTCTCCCTGCACATGCGTCTGTTTGTTTCCTAGTTTTGTTTCCTTTCTCTCTTTGACTGACTGTCCATCGGTTTCCCTCGCTGTGTTCTCTCTCTCCTTCCCTTCGTGTCTGTCTTTTTCTCCCTCGTTGTGATGGTGATGGCTTCCCTATTCGTTTGAAGCGGGTGATAGCTCATTGGTTCGATGTTGGCAATACAATTAACTCAACTGGGTTTTGGTATCATGGACATAATTTAAAATTATTGGTTAAATTTCAATTGTTGTCAAAACAGCAGCTAGAATGTGGGTGTCCATTTAACAGCCAATTGTTACATCTACCTATTTTGGAACAACCCGCCTCACAATTTTCCGTACACTGGCAACTGAAAACATTCTATTCACGTGCATATTAGTTTGACATGGTAACTGCTCTGCCCAGGACCATAACTACAGACGGTTGTGTGCACAGTCCAGACCATCACGGAAGACAACCTTCCGTCATTAATACTTGTCATTGTCGCGGAAAGGTTGGCAGCATCAAAGATCTCTCCCAGACCAGTAATGATCTCCTACAACCTCTTCCAACAGGGAGGAGCCACGGAGGCTTGAAAACGTGCACCATCATGCTCAGAAACACTTCCTTCCCTACCATAATTAGACTGACGAATTGATATCTCTAACTTTTCAAATAATATTAATCTTGCTAATGTCGATTTTGGTTTGCTCACCTCCTGTGAAGCTGTCTGCCTCACTCTGTGTAAGTAAACCGCGATCTCTGTTTTCTTGTTTACTATCATGTATCTGCACTACTCGCAAAACAAACCTTTCCATTGTACATCTGACTGAAATAAATCAAATCAAATCAGAACAATCACGTGGACTGCAGTGGCTCAAGGTCATCTCAAGGGCAACTGGGAAAGTGAACTAATGCTGGCCCAGTCAGAGATACCCATATCCCGTTAACAAATATAAGAAGATGACCACACTCAGGGAATACAGACAGGGGAATTCAAATCGCTTAAAACATAATCTTAATACAAGTTTCCCTCGCTATCTGAAAGA
The DNA here is from genome assembly GCF_047496795.1 of Chiloscyllium punctatum. Taxonomy (NCBI): domain Eukaryota; kingdom Metazoa; phylum Chordata; class Chondrichthyes; order Orectolobiformes; family Hemiscylliidae; genus Chiloscyllium; species Chiloscyllium punctatum. The sequence goes on from NC_092754.1 coordinate 87,845,566, forward strand.
AACCGTTCACAAGCTGATATGGTGTAAAGTGCAGTAGCACTAATTTATATGGGAAAAATTTCACCTTTCTTCGTAAAAGTGAAAATCCTCTACGCATTTCTTTTGGATAGCGAAACAAGGCCTTAATGTAGGTCATTCGGAAAGGGAAGTGGTGAAAAGCGAACTTTTGAAATGTGGGGAATATCTGTATGTACATGGGCATGATGTTCAGGAAGATGGGAATGACGAAAAATAAATGAGGTGAATCACACATTTTATTCCCAGCCCAGCTGATAATCATTCTCTTTGTTTGCTCTTTTCCTTCTATATCTCTCTTTCTCTATTGATTCCTCCTTCCCTTCAAAGCAGACTTCCCTGGCAACGGTATTAATCACACCCCTTTCCAGCTGCTTTCAGTTCAGGAAAATTTCCCAGCACTTTCTGTTCGTTTCTTTGCATTGCCTTGTATAATTTCAGATTCAGATATGTCCTCTCTCTGTCTACGCAGCTGTTGATCTCTGCTACTGTTGGAATTGAGGCATTTGCTACTACGGGGATAGCACAGTGAATGAAGCCCCTCACCAATAGGAGAGGGAAACCCTCCAATGACACAGTTACATTGCATGGACACTGACATTAATCATAGTCACTGAGCAACCAGTCCCAGCTTTCAATCCAGCACATTCAGTTCACAATATAACTGGACTGGTCTATATGTTGACATTGCTGGCTATTGGTCAAATCTCCCATCACCAATTGCTGTAGTGAAGTCAGTTGTGAGGGAAAATGATGGAGGTTATCTTTTCGTAGGCTAGATGATTCTGCTCTGTTGTCCATTTACTATGCTGTAACCATGTCTCCCCAAATCCCTCCACCCCCCAAAAGAATCACAATCAGGATGTTGTTACTGTGCTGATCTCTCCTCCACGGGAACAAACGCCAGCCAACACACTGTCACTGGGCACATTTGCCCTGAATATTGACAGGAAGTGTGGACTTCTCTGAATGTTCCTCTCACTGCTCTAATAAGGCAACTTTGGAACTTCTTTAGGGAATATGCTTCAATAATTTATTTATACAAATTGACAAACTTCTAAATGCAGTTTTATTTGCTGTAAAACCGTACTTTTTTACGCATTTTAACCTCAGTCCAAAATCAAAAGTGATAATTACAATGAACTTATTCATTAAGACTTATGAATTAATGAGTCAGCTTCGAATGAACATGACATTGGCTGGGAGATAGGACAGAATGGGGATAGTGGTTGTGGAGACTGCATGGGGAATATAATGATATTCCCCAGTCATCATCACTCTTTCTGACCGACAGAATTAAATCTAATGCACAACAAGGAAACCTCCAACATTTGGGAGATGCAATGCTGAATGACATAGTGAACTTAACAGGATCATTTTAAATGTGATAAAGTGAACAATCTTTTATATACACACCATTTAATCATTGGGAATACAGATTGATTAGGATCACTGGACCAAAACATTAACTTTGATTTCTCTTCACAGATACTGCCAGACCTGCTGAGCTTGCCCTCTAAGTTCTGATTTTTTTTTTGTTTGAGTTTGATCGTATTGTCCATATCTGGCAGGATACTTAAAATTAAAAGCAGACAACAATAACAAAATGTGGAGGGCTATGGGGACAGTACAGGAGACAAAAAGGAGAGATATAGTCGTTCCAAGCTGGAAGAGACAATGGGCAGAGTTTCCCACACTTCTGCTGTAAATAATTCTGTGTTATGTAATCAAAGCGTTTGGAGAGGGGGTAGGCACGCTAGTTCAACAAAGGACACAGAGTGTTCCACCATCAATAATTTATTGCTGTTATCTCATGAAATTTCAGCTGCCTCTGAAATGTCTTTTCAAACAAAGTGGCATTCCTGAGATTTACAGGATATTCAGAAAAATATTCTTTTTCCTTTTAATCTTAAAGAAGAAACAGATTTCGGCCGTAACACAAGTGTCACAGACACATCAACGATAATAGGAACAGGAAAGGACTACATTGTCCATATATAACCAAATTCAGCATGTAACCCTGTCAAGAAACATAAAATATAGTGATACGGAAACATGAAATACAAATAAAAAATTATGGAAATACGCAACAGATGAGGAAGCATCTACAGAGAGAAACAAAGTTAACATATTGAATATGATGTGACACTGTTCTGAAAAAGTCATATTGGAATCAAAGGTTAATTCTGTGTATCTCTGCTCAGAGAATGCCATACCTACTGAGTTTCCCTCTATCGATTTTTTCTTTCTGGACTGTGACAAATTGACTGTTCTGAACGATATAAGCAAAGCTGCTATCTCAGTTGAATCTCGAGTAATTTGTAACCAAAAGAGAAAATGCTGGAAAATCGCAGCAGGTCTGGCAGCATCTGTAAGGAGAGGAAAGAGCTGACGTTTCGAGTCTAGCTGCCTCTGTGCAGAGAAATCAGAATTAAAGTTTCTAATTCAGTGGTCCTTCCTCAGAACGGATGTAGCCCTGAAAGTGTTGATTTATATACATAGAACATAGAACATAGAACATAGAAGAATACAGCGCAGTACAGGCCCTTCGGCCCTCGATGTTGCGCCGATCAAAGCCCACCTAACCTGCACTAACCCACTATCCTCCATATACCTATCCAATGCCCGCTTAAATACCCATAAAGAGGGAGAGTCCACCACTGCTACTGGCAGGGAATTCCATGAACTTACGACTCACTGAGTGAAGAATCTACCCCTAACATCAGTCCTATATCTACCCCCCCCCCTTAATTTAAAGCTATGCCCCCTTGTAATAGCTGACTCCATACGTGGAAAAAGGTTCTCACTGTCAACCCTATCTAACCCCCTAATCATCTTGGACACAGAAGAGACTGAATAGCTGTTTTTGGAGACTGTTAGTGGCTTAAAATAGGCGGTGAGTAATGGAAGGCTAAGTGAGTGCTAGGCCTGGTTTGTATGGGTCGGAGGCATTGACGAGTTCAGTCCCTAAAATTATTGAACATTATTTTGAGTCTGAATGGCTGCAAGGTCTCACCCGGGAAATGAGGTGTTGTTCTTCCAGCATACGTTGAAATGTCCTGGAACACTGTAGCAAGCCTGACACAGAGATATTGGCCAAGGAACAAGATGGGATATTAAACTGGCAGGCAACTGGAAAATCAGGGTGTTTTGCATAGGTACAGCTTGGATATACTGTGAAGTGCTCACCCAGTCTACCTTTAGTTTCCCCAATGTAAAGCAGATCACAATGTGAGCAGCGAATGTAGTAGACTAGATTGTGGGAAATGTTGTTAGGATGCTGCTTCACCTGGAAGGTATGTTTGGCCCTTGGTTAGAGAGGAGGGAGGAGGAAATTGGGAAAGTGTAACACCTCCTGCAGGAGAAAGTGATGTGGACCCGTGGTGGGGGGTGGGGAAGGTGGGGGGGGGGGGAGGTGTTGGCAGTGAATAACGAGCGGACCAGGGTGTCCTGGAGGAAATGGTCACTTCAGAAGGTGGAAAAGGGAGAGGAGGCAAATATGTGTCTGGAGGTGGCATCTCGCTGGAGGTGGGGGAATGCAGACTGATGATCTTCGGCATGTGAATGCTGGTGGGATGGTAGGTAAGGACAAGGGGAACTTTTAACGCTGTTGCAGGAGGGAGGAGAGAGGGTGAGGGTAGAAGTGCAGGAGGTGGGTCAGAACTGGTTGAGAGCCCTGTCGACAAAAGTGCTGGGGAATTCTCGGTTGAGGACGAAGATGGACGTTTCAGAGGCCACATTTTTGAAGTTGACATCATCAGAAGCAATGCGGTGGAGACGGAGGAATTGGGGGAATGTAATGGAGTCTTTGCAGGAAACAGGGTGTGAGGGTGTATACTCCAGGTAGCTGTGGGAGTCGGTGGCTTAATACTGAATATCAGTGACCTGCCTATCCCCAGAAATAGAAGCAGAGGTGTCGAGGAAAAGAAGGGAGGTGTCAGAGATAGACCAGATGAAAATGAGGGAGGAGTGCAGTTTGGAAACGATGAACTTTTCCAATTCTGGCCAAGAGAGAAGCGCAACAGCTAAGATATCATCTACGTATCAGAGAAACAGTTTGGGTGGAGGCTAGAAAGAACTGGAACAAGGAATGGTCTACGTACCCCATGAAGGCACAGGTATAACTTGGGCCCATGTGTGTATCCATGCACCCCCTCCGTATGGCAGGAGCAGGCTGAAGTAATGGGTCTGCCCAGGCAGCTCTGTTTGTGGATTATCAGAGGACCATCAGCTTCGGGACTGTTAGGTGGGAATCTTCATGTGAAATGTTGTCAGATCTAGTTAATAAAATGGCCTGATGTGCCATGGCAGGGTTATGGAGCAGCAGGTGATATGTAGAGGTATCTGAGAGCTGGCAATTAGCCTCTGAAATGGAGAGGTGAGTCCACCAGACTACAGCAGCAGCACCCTTATCGGCACAGACTGAATAACACAGTCAGGGTTGGATCGAAACATACAGAGTACAGTCTATTCAGAGAGTGATAGGTGGGATAGGGTGAGGGGGATGCAGAGAAATTAAAACAACCAGTGTCACATTGAAAGTTCTCAAAGTTCAGATTGAATCAAAGTAAATGCCACAGGAATGGGTCCAGGTGGAAGGAGAGTGTTGGAGCTGGGCTAAGGGTCTGTGGAGTGGTGAGTGCACTCTTGTCCAAAGAAAAGAACACCGAGGAGAATACGGTGGAAGAGAAGTTCAATATTATGTCATTCCTGAAATTGATTAAAGTGGGGGTACAGAGGGATAAAGCTGAGACCTTTGCTGAGTACAGAACATTCAGCATTACAGCGTGGCAGTTTAGGAGGGATGGTGAATACATGACAGGAGGTGGCCTTGGGGGAGGGGATGGATTCAGACCACAGGGCATGGGTGAGATGGCAGGTCTCGAGCCTCGTAGGTATCTCTAAGTTATTGTAGTCCTCTTATAGCTGGCGACCACAGCGAATGAGCTGGAGCATGAAGTAGAATTGGGTAATGGGGCAGTCTTGAGCCAATGTGATGAGATGCTGGTGGACAGAGAAAATGTTGATCTTATTGGCAGTGACATCGCACGATCAGTCCTCATAAAGTAACTGATTGAAAATAATCAGAATCGTTATTTTATTGTAATGCTCTGATTTCATTGGGGTGACACTCAACCAGCAAGGTGTTAGTTTTCTGAGACTTTAGACCAAACCGTGAAAACAAATGATGTTATTAATAAGACAAATCCATCCATGGTTTTGGAAGGCAGTAACAAAGGCAGAGTTTACTTGTCATTCCCAATAGGTCTAGGGAAGGTGTCATTGTTCATTGAGGAAATTACCAGCACAGAATTTCCTCTGATTCCCGTTAACCACAGTTTTCCAAGGGTTAATGATGCTACATGAGTCAAATATTACTTTGATGCGAGGCAAGCTACTCTGATCTCACCTCTAATGACATTGGAAAATCAGTTAAAATGGTAAAGAGCAAAATGATAGAACACGGCTTATTTGAACAATGTGGTCACTGTCCTCACAACGTTTAAGGAAAAACTGATGCATGTTCATTTGATTCTGAGGAGAGATTTGTCTTATTTATGATGAGGCTGTTTGGTTAAGCGCTGTGACACAGAGACAGAAATAAAGTTCCACTCTCTATGGGGAACAGAACCACCATGTTCACGGTGCATTGGACAGTGACAGACACACATCTGCTCCAAATGGACATTGATCACCTCAATCTCATCATCCCCTAAAGACCAATAGCAGCACAGAAGGCAGCAGTTCCCATCACCCCAGTTGGAAAGCAAAAACGGAAAGTAATGGCCAGAGGAAGTGGGAGTAGCTCGGGAACTGGTGTAACTTACAGTGGGAGTGGGAGAAGAAAGATGTGAAGAGATATCATAAAATGGAAGAGTATGTAGCAGCAGATGGGGCAGTGCAAGGGAAGTAGGAGTGTAAGAAAAGAGTAAGGAGGCCGAGGAAGAATGGCTAATGAAGTTTTAGTGACTGGGAAAAACTTGGTCAAATGTGAGGTTGGGTGAAATATATCACTGTTCAAGAAAATTGGGATCTGGTTCCATTGAAAGTTATGATTTGATGTATTTCTTTTTCTATCGCTTGATTCTTGTTCAGATTGCACATTCACTCTGTATTTCAGCATCTCCATCAAATGCAGATGACATTTTTTTTCCCCCTGGTATGGGGTCTCAACATTTTTGATTTTTTTTTAAACAGTATGTATTTGCTTCCATTTCAAGGTAGACATGAGCATATGATTTGATCTCCTTCAGTTTGTCCATAACATAGAATTTAATTGAATATTTATCCTCATCACATTCACTGATTCAAGCAATGATTCAGTGTCCATCCTGCAGAGGAAAAATTTCAGCTCCTACTATTGATAAAAAGAACAGGACCACACAAATGGCTAATGTTCCAGTGCAAGGTGCCAAACCCTAGTTCATCTTAAATTAGGTACAAAATTTATGAATAAGACATGATGAGGGGTAGAGTGCAACTCTGTGTCGAAAATGCTATTAGCAGCTTCCTCACAATAGGTGTTAACCACATCACTTTGTAAATTCCCCAAAATAAGAACAGCAAGAGACTGGAATTGTTAACTCCTCTTCTGTGAATAACATCTGGAGAACATGAAGGAAATCAAGGTTTGTTTGTGATATTCATAAATGATGATGGTGAGAATGTGGAAGATGGACAGCAGTGGAATGGTAACTAATGGTGGGGATTACACAAAGATTAGATGAGTGGTTCACAGTGAGGAGGAAAGGGTTAGGCTACAGGACGATATAAACAGATGATTTCAATATCCAGATTGATGGCCGATGAAGTTTAACACTGATAAATGTGAGATAATGCACATCTGAATTAACAAGACAAGTGCGTGCTCAAACTGTGAATTGCGAGGGCTACATTTGCTCCTTTTTTCTTTGCAGCAGTGAAGGTTGAGGAGGAAACCTGGTACAGGTGTACAAATGCATAAGGGGAATGGAGAGGATGAACAGACAGCAGCTGTTTCCCTTACTCGAAGGGTCAAAAACAAAGGGATACATGCTTAAAGTGAAAGGCAGGGGATTGAGAGAGGATTTGTGATTCTGTTTTGAACTGAGAAGGTGGCACAGACATAGAATATAAAATTTCTACAGTGTAGAAATAGGCTCTTCGGCCCAACAAATCAACACTGACCCTCCAAAGAATAACCCACACAAACACGTTCCTCCTATATTTACCCCTGACCTACACATCCCTGAACACAATGGGCAATTAAGCATGGCCAATTCACCTAACCTGCACATCTTTGGATTGTGGGAGGAAACCGGAGCACCTGGAGGAAACCGCACAGACAGGGGGAGAATGTGCAACATCCATACATGCAGTCACCCAAGGCTGGAATGAATCCTGGGTCCCTGCGCTCTAAGGCAGGAGTTCTAACCACTGAGCCACCGTTCTGCCCCTGGTGACATGTGTCTGGAGTGCATTCCCTCGGCGGGTGATTGAGCAGATAATCTCACAAACTTTCAAAAAAGCCTTTGGATATACATTTGGTGATGCAGGTTCGCACTTTCATTCAATGATTCTATGTGGTGGCAGCCATGAACACTGATATATTCTGAAGCAACAGCTAATGGCAGTTCCTGGTTTGTTCCATTGACTGTCTCAGTAAGTGAGACTCCAGTGAAGTGCTGGCGTTATCTCCCACTTTCTATTTAAGTGTTTCGGTTTCCTTGCGTTGGTCATGTAAATTCCTCTGTCGATGATGTCATTTCCGGACCTTTTCGTCAGAGGGTGGGAGATGGCATCGGAATTGATTTGTTTGTTGATGGAGTTCCAGTTGGAATGCCATGTTTCTAGGAATTCTTGGGCTTGTCTCTGTTTGGCTTGTCCTAGGATGGATATGCAGATTAGTCAGAGTGGCGTACTTCCTTATCAGTACGCAAGAAATTAGTGTTGGGGTCATGTATTTTGTGGCTAGTTGATGTTCATATATCCTGGTGACTAGTTTTCTGCTTGTTTTTCCGTTGTAGTGTTTGTTACAGTTCTTGCAAGGCTTATTGTTCCTGGAGCAGAACAAAGATATGAATTTATTGCGGTGCTCAAAAGTATGAATAAACTGTCAGAGTGAAAAATATTATTCTATTAGTTGGCATTATAGCATCAAAGAATTATAATTTCATGGTTGTAAGCAGAAGAGCGAGGAGTAAAATAAGGAAAAGTGTCTTTATTTAGGGAGTTGTTACGAATTGGAATTGACTGACTGGGAAAGTTGTGAATGAAGATTCAAAACAGAACTGGATATATATTTGGAAATGATTAATTTAACGGGCAACAGAGAGAGGGCTGGCGTATTGGAGGTGCTTGGAGATATTTTTGGAACTGATTCATACATAATGCCAATGACTTCCTCCTGTACCTTAAAGTTTTATACTCTATTATGTGTCAGCTGTGAATAAAAGTCAGTATCCAATTATTTCACAGTGTAAATGCTCACAAATATCTGATTATTTGGTACAGCATAAGCATTTAACATGCAAGTATTACAAGGTCAGCTTCATTATGAAGTCTAATTATTACTCAGAACATGAATATTTTACATGTGTTGTTCTAATTGCTAAAACAAATATATCATTGCTTTGGCACAAATCCCTTTGGAAAGCTTTGACATTTCTCTGACAGATATTATCTTCGTTGTCTTTTTCACTCTCTACATTTCATATTAAATATCATTCATTCTAAAAATTGGACGTTTTCAAATTATTGTTCACTGAAATTTGATAACACAAATAATTTATTTAGTTTAATATTTCAGTTTATGTTGAATTATTGCCATTTTAAAATTGCTGGCAAATAGCAGAAGATCATACATTTCAGTGAGAAATTAAACTGATTGATTATATATAAATGTATAAGAACGCTAATTCTATTTGTATGTTCAATCGTTTGCTCACTCTGAACATGTAATCATTCAGAAGCCAACCACTTTAAAAATATTGGAGTGGCAAAACATTGCTTTGAATCTTGACATTGAATATCTAATTCTAATCACCACAAGAGTTATGTCCTTTCTTCGATAAACTAAAATGTACATGCTTTATTTCTGTGTTAGGAAATTTTGACAGGGGTTTATATTTTAGTTCCATAAATATAGAATTAACAGAATTGATTTAAGATATTATAGTTCAGTTGAATGATTATCGTTCTCATTGTATTGTTGTCCAATTCATTAAATTTAGCAAACATCCAATTATTGTTTGGGTCAGTAAACTCAACACCTTGCAATAAGCTACACTGAAAATTGCTTCCAATTCATCTGAAATAATTTACAGTGCTATTGGACCTCACAGCTGCCTGTGATGCAGAGAGACTCGGTGGCCTGTTCCAAAATCTGTGCATGGAGCTTCTAACATGGTTCAGGGCAATCAGTGAAACATTACTTCAAAACAAATAAGTTGGAATCCTCCTTGGGTAGGGGGATAACCCGTCAACAGATTATCACTGGTCTCAGTGTAGGTACAAATATTGTCCAGGTTAAATACTAATGGCTGACTAGCAACCAGGTTTTGAAATTCATCTTCAGTCAGAGCCTGGCCCAGAGAGCAGACGCGTTGACATGGAGAGCCAGAATCTCACCATACAAGTTACCGACAGTAATGAAATCTGACCTGTCTCCCAGACTCCATATATCTGCACCTTAGACCAGACATGGGTGAAGGCGTTAACAAGTTGACAATCTATTGCAGTGCCTTGTGTCTCACAAAGAAACCTCTAAAGCCATACCCAATAAATGTCACCTTCACATTCTCCAGTATCAAAATAAAATTGTACATCTCTGTGAATGGTCAGAGATTACTACATGGATCACACAGTAGAATGTATGTGAAGTAACCAGCAGCAAACGGCAATCCACAAATCACATTAATAACTGAACTTGGCGGATTCTGTCTGGTCTAAGTAACCACACAGATTATACTGGCTTTCAGTTGACTGTGACAATGCACACTACAACTGGAGGTTTTGGCCTTACACCCCTCCAAAGCTTCCTGATCTCACACACATCACTCCCTCACACATTCAACAATTTAAGGGGAATCCACAAGCTGGGTGAAACTGGAAAGATAGAACAGTGCAGCACTGTGCAGGCCCTTTGGCCCTTGACGTTCTGTTGACTTTTCATCCTACTCTAAGATCAAACTAACCTACATATCTTTCATTATACTATCATTCATGTGCCTATCCAATTAAATATACCTAATATAGCTGATTTTACTACAACTATTGGCTGTTCATTGCACACACCCACCACTCTCTGTGTAAAGAACTTACCTCTGACATCTCCCCTAAACCTTCCTCCAATTTCTTTAAAATCATAACCCCTCAAGGTAGCCATTTCTACCCTGGGAGAAAGTCTCTGGCTATCCACTCTTTCTATGCCTCTCATCATCTTGTACACCACTGTCAAGTCACGTTCCATGCTTCTTCGTTACAATGAGGAAAACACCCTAGCTCCCTCAAATTCTCTTTGCAGGACATGCCCTCCAGTCCAGGCAACATCTTGATAAATTTCCTCAGCAACCTCACCAAAGCTTCCACATCTTTGCTAAAACGTGGCAACCAGAACTGATCATAATATTCTAAGTGTGGTCTCACCAGGGCTCGATAGAGTAGCAGCATAACCTCACAACTTTTAATCTCAATCCATCGGCTAATGAGCACATCAAACACCTTCTTAACCACCTTATGAACCTGGGTAGAAACATTGTGGGAGCTACGCCATGGCCCATATGATCCCCGTTCCTCCACAATGTAAGAATCCTGCTTCTAACCCTGTATTCTGCATTCAACTTCGACCTTCCAAAATGAATCGCATCCCACTTTTCCATATTGAACACCATATGCCACTAAGCAGCAGAGTCCTGCATCTTGTCATTATCTTGTTGCAAACTACTACAGCCCTTCACACTGTCCATAATTCCACCAACCGGTGTTACATCATCAAACTTACGAACCTACCACTTTGTCATCCAAGTGATTTATCAAAATCACAAACAGCAGAGGTCCCAGAACCGATCCTTACGGAACATCACTGCTCACCTAGTTCCACACTGAATACTTCCCATTTACCACCACCCTCTGTCTTCTATGGGCTATCCTATTCTGTATTCAGACAGACAGGACTCCCTGTATGCCATGCCTCCTTACTTTCTGAATGAAACTACCTCGGGGAAGCTTATCAAACGCCTTGTTAAAATCCATGGACTCCGCATTCACTGCTCTACCTTCTTCAGTGCGTTTAATCCCATCCTCAAAGAATCCAATAAGAGTTGTGAGGTATGACCTGCCCCTCACAAAGCCATGCTTACTATTTCTAATCAAACTAGGATTTTTCAGAATCCTCTGCAATACTTTGGCCAATACAGATGTAAGACTGACTGGTCTGTCATTCTCAGGACAATCCCTGTTCCCTTGCCTTAACAAGGGAGTAACATTTGCCACCCTCCAATCAACCGTTGCTACTCAAATAGAGAGTGAAGATGCAAAGACCATCGCCAAAAGCACAAAAATCTCTTTCCTCTCTTCCTGTAGTAACCTAGTGTGTTTCCCGTCTGGCTGAGGGATTTATATATCCTTATGTTTGTACTTCAATCAGTCTGTATTTGACCTCAACTTGTTTACTCCCTGTCCAACCAACTGATTGACTGCTTTCTATTTCAGGGCTCTGTACAGTGCTGCCTTCCTGAGCAAGTTTGGTTCCCAATATCCTATGTATTATAGAATGGAAAACATGGGACGGCACGGATGCCTTTCTCATGAAGGGGAGATGCCAAAACTTTGACTCTGCTGTTCGTCAGATGCTGCCTGAATAGTTGTGCTTTGCCAGCGCCACACTTTTCGACTCTGATCACCAGGATCTGCAGTCCTCACATTGCCCATTACTGAAGGCTGTCCTCTCTGCACACTGAGCAGGCAATTAATCAGCAGAAACCCGTTGTATTTAGAGCTGACTGTTCAGTTCTGGAAAGCTGCATTTGATGAACACTTTTACTAAAAACAAAATTGCAATTCTACAAATGTTCATTCAGTCCCAGAGTTACAGTGACAGTTTTGGTTTATGAATTGGACAGCTTGATAACGAGCAGGGAATGTCTGAAGAACTCCGAGGTGCAGAGTATTCCAGGTACTATATTCCAGGTTGGATGTGCTTTACCTTAATGCTGGGAATATTATCAGACAGAGAGATATGACAAGGACACGAGATGATATGTGGAAGTGTGTCATTTTTACCATTACAGAGATGTGTTTGAGGGAGGTCATGGCTGACAACTCAGTATTCTGTGGTACCAGAACTATAGTCAGGACAGGCGATAGGGTAAAAGAGGAGGTGGTGTTGTCTTATACGTTATGGAGTCAGTTACTGGCTTAAGAAGGGACGATATCTTGAAAGGATCTTCTAATGAGGTTTAGTGGTTAAAGCTCAATTTCAAAACCATGACAGAAACACTGCTTGGGATATATTGTAGAATCCCAGATAAAGGAAAGTACGGGAGCAGGTATATAACCAAGTTATTGATATGTGTAAAATCAATAATAGGAACATTATATTCAGGCATTTCAATTGCAAAAGTTCATTACGGCAGTGATAACTTCTTAAGGGGGGCAGGTGCAGTGAAATTTATTCCCGAGAGCTTCTTATATCAATATAGAGCAGATACAACAATGGGCAGTGTAGTGCTGGGCCTCACCGTGGGGAACGAAGCCAGTCAGCTGTTCCAGACAGAAGTGGGAGAGCATTATAGGACCAGTGACCGTGATATCACACATTTTGACTTTGCTAAGGAAAAGGCCCCAAAAATGTTTGAATCATAAAAGCTTTTTGGATTGGGCAGAGAGATTTTATGAAAAAAAATGACCGGATCTGGGCAAAGTGCAGTTGCTTCTGGGTGAAACTGTAGCAGAACAAGGTGGGGCGGGGGTTGGGGGATCATTTGATTAAAATTGAATTAATGACAGTGTCGGCCCTGCATGTTACACTGAAGTTAAAATTTAGGAAAACAAGCCCAGAAAACCTCAGATGTCGACACAAATCCCGAATAGGATGAAAAAGGAAAGAGAAGCTTAAAGCAGGTACCAAGTGAGCAGGTCAATGAAGGTCCGAAAAGAATATAGAAAGTGGAGGGCTAAACTTAAAAAGTCAGTGGAAGTGCAGAAGGAGGGGTGATAAAACTTTAGTGGGTAAGATTAGCAAGAATCCAAAGTCATATTTTTGGTGTATATTAAGGGGAAGACGATAACGCGGGAAAGAATGGGAGTGTTAGGGACTAAGGGGACAGCCTGTTTACACAGCCAGAGAATATGTTAAATACATTCTACGAATCGGTCTTCAGTTTGGAGAAGCAGTTTCTGGATTCAGGGAGAGTGACCGTTTGACACTTGAGCCAATTGGCACAGGAGCTGAGGAAGAATTGGAAGTTTATGCCAGATAGAGTGGGCAAATCACCAGATTAAAGACCACCAAGTCTCACATCAGTGAGAGGGAAACAATTGTAGAAAATTCGGAGGGCTGTTGAGGCTGGATCATTAAATACCTTCAAGGCTGAGACAGACAGATTTTTATACAAGTGTTATGGGAAATTGCAGAAAAGTGGAATGGGGGATTAACAAAATAAAAATAACCTAATCGAAGGAAAAGCAGACTCAGTTAGAGGATAGACATATTGTTGTCCCTATGTCTAATGGTGTTCTTTTCCAAAAGCCCTGTCTTCACAAGAACATCACCTCTCTCGTTATGGAGTGAGCCACAGTTTTGAATGCAATCGAAGGATTCAATGAATTCATAAACACGATACTAATAGACCAAAAGTACGAGAGGACTGCGACAACACGGATTGCCTGTTGGGGTGAGGATTTGCATTGACAGTCACCACTACCAGAAGGCAGACTTCATCAAGCCACCGTCCAAGGCCAAGCAGAGATCTGCACTGGGGAGCAGGTAGTCAGTGGCCAGGTGTCAAGGAGTGCGGAAGGCCTAAACACAACATCACTGTCGTGTCTCCTTCCTTCCCTGACCAAAACTATGTGGAGGGGTAGAGAGACATGCCGTTGTAGCGGAGTAAGCAGTAAGGCATTGACACGAGTGGCTTAGGACAGGTCCAGCTCAGCAAAATGTACAGGGAAACTGAAGTACAGTCCTTTTAACTTTATTGTTGCAGCCGTCGCGATGGCAGTTAGGGCAGTCGCACGTTCCTCTTGTGGGATGTGGGAGCTCACGGAAATTTTCACCGTCCCTGATGACTATACATGTGGACTGTGCACCCAGCTTCAGCTCCTGGGAGAACGTGTTAGGGAGCTGGAGATGGGTGGCATGGTGGCTCAGTGGTGAGGAATACTGGGAGTAATTCAGGAGACACAGCAGAGACTCATCCCAAGCTAAAAGAAACATGGTATAGGGAGGATGAGGCAACAATGGCTGACAGGGGAAATCAGGGTTAGCGTAAAAGCAAAAGAGAAATCAGATAACATGGCATATGGCAGTGGGAAACCAGAGGATTTGGAAGCTTACAAATGCCAATATAGGGCAACAAAATAAGAAATAGGAATAAGAAGATTAAATATGAGGGTAAGCTAGCCAGTAATATAAAAGACTGTAAGTGATTCTTTAGATACATAAAGGGCAAAAGAGAGGCAGAAATGGACATTGGTCGCGGAATACGACGCTGGAGATACAGTAATGGGGAACAAATAATGGCTGAGAAACTGAACAATTATTTCACGTCACATTTCAGAGTGAACGACACGAATAGTATCCCAAAAATTCAAGATAGCGAAGGGGCAGAGCTTATTCAGAGAAGTTGCTCGAAAACCTAAATGGGTAAATAAACTGGACCAGATGGACAATATCCCAGAGTTCCAAGGGAGACAGCTGAAAAAATAATGGAGACATTTGTGGTGATCTTTCATGAATTTCTAGAATCAGGGAGAGGCTCAAAAGACTAGAAAGTTGATAACGTGACGGCCTCTTTAAAAAGGGAATAAGGAAAAAAAGGCAGAAAGTGACAGACCAATTAACCTAACCTCAGTCATGTGTAAGATCCTGGAATCCATTGTGAAGGATGAGTTTACTGAATACTTGCAAGTGAATTGTAAAATTGGGCAAAGTCAGTATGGTGTCATCAAGAGGATGTCATGCCTCAGAAATCTGTAAAAGTTATTTGAGGATGTAGCAAGCAAGAGAGACAAAGGAAAGCCATTGGATATTATCCACCTGGATTTCAAGAAGGACTTTGGCAAGGAGCCACACAGGAGACTGCTGAGTAAAATAAGGCCTCATTTTGTTCGAGGCAAGTTACTAGTGTGTGCAGAAGCTTGGCTGTCTGGCAGCAAGTAGAGAGTGGGGATAAAAAGGTCCTTCTTGGGATTGCAGCCGATGACAACTGGTGTTCCGCATGGCTCAGTGTTGGGACCAGAACTTTTTACTTTGTGCATTAACGATTTACATTAAGGAACTGGGGGTATTCTGGCGAGGTTTTTAGATGATACAAAGGTAGGTAGAGGGACAGGCAGCATTGAGATGGCAGGGAGGCTGCAGAAGGATTTAGACAGGGTAGGAGAGTGGGCAAAGAAGTGGCAGATGGAGGACATCTTGGAAAAGCCTGATGTGATGAACTTTGTGAGGAGGGAGATAGGCATGGACTATTTTATAAATGGAGAAAAAATTCAGAAGTCTGAAAAGCAAAGAGAGTTTTGAGTTCTTGTACAGGATTGTCTCAAGGTAAACTTGCAGGTTGAGTCAATAGTTAGGAAGGTGTTGCATCTGCCGCACAGTTTGCTTAAATTCTTCCATTCAGCAAAAGAATTGAGTCAACTCTTACAAACAATAATATTTGTTTATTGAGCACACTCAATGTTAGTCCAATAAAGTAATAAAGTAATGCAAAATATTGTAAACTGTCTTATGTTTTAACTTAACTTTGACTGATTGTGTACCACCACACTAGAACTTGGCCGGGCTCCACGTGGTGATGCCTTCTTATTCTTCTGATGGCCTTGGAGTTGTTTTCTTTCTCAGTGGTTATTCTCCAGTTGCCGCACTCTGTGGGGTTTTGAGGTGATTCTTATCCTTCTAAGTCTTCAAGCCCTTGGGAGGGTATGAAAGATCTTCCAATGGAATGATCAAGTTCATTTACCCAGATCAATCAGACTCAACCAAGGGTTGGCATATTGATGGTCCAAGGGCGACATTCCATTGTATCATTCAAGTCCAATTTCAGGTGGGTATTGCAGGGTCTGTAACTGTCAGTTTTTTTTTGCAAACCGTCTGCGGGGAGCTGCAGCTTGTCTGGATTCTGCAGCATATGGATTAGTAGAGAGTTTACTCAAGGCTGGTATCCATTTCCCAGCATGCTTTCATCATTGATCATTTTTCGAACTCCTTGGTAAGTTTATTAAACTCCATCATGTGTTCATTGTTCCTGGTGGCCTATCCGGTCAGAAAGACAAATACAGTGACGGCATTCATTTTGAGATTACTTTAATATTAAAGCAGGGATGGATTGATGAGGTTTTACAAGGCTCTGATCAGACCATATTTGGAGTATTTTTGCAATAGCATCATTTAAGATATATCTAGACAGATACAAGAATGGGCAGTTAGCAAAGGGATACAGACCCTCAGAAAATATGCAACAGAGTTAGGCAGAGGATCTGGATCAGTGCAGGCTTGGAGGGCCGAAGGGCCTGCTGCTGTGCTGGAATTTTCTTTATTAGTCGTTCTTTATTTTTCATTCTAAAAATTGCAAGTTTTCATCTTATTGTATGTTATAATTTAATAACACAAACCATTTATGTATTTGACAGCGCATGTTAAATTATTGTCATTTCTAAATTTGAGTCAGAGAGTCATAGAGATGTACAGCATGAAACAGACCCTTTGGTCCAACTCAGCCATTCCGACCAGATATCCCAACCCAATCTAGTCTCACCTGCCAGCTCCCGGGCCATATCCCTCCAAACCCTTCCTATTTATATACCCATCCAGATGCCTTTCAAATGTTGCAATTGTACCAGCCTCCACCACTTCCTCTGGCAGCTCATTCCATACACGTACCACCCTTTGTATGAAAAAGTTTCCCCTTCAGTCTCGTATATATTTTCCCCTTTCACGCTAAACCTCTTCCCTCAAGTTCTGGACTCCCCCGCACCAGGGAGAACACCTTGTCTATTTACCCTATCCATGTCCCTCATGATTTTATAAAACTCGATAAGATCACCCCTCAGCCTCTGACACTCCAGGGAAAACTGCCCCAGCCTATTCAGGCTCTCCTTACGGCTAAAATACTCCAACCCTGGCAACATCCTTGCAAATCCTTTCTGAACCATTTCAAGTTTCGCAACTTCCTTCCGAGAGGAAGGAGACCAAAATTGCACACAATATTCCAAAAGTGGCCTCACCAACTTCCTGTACAGCCACAACATGACCTTCCAACTCCTGTACTCAATACTCTGACCAATAAAGGAAAGCATACGAAACGTCTTCTTCACTATCTTATCTATCTACGACTCTACTTTCAAGGAACAATGAACCTGTACTCCAAGGTCTCTTTGGTCAGCAACACTCCTTAGGACATCACCATTCGGAGTATAAGAACTGCTAAGATTTGCTCTCCCAAAATGCAGCACCTCACATTTATGTAAATTAAACTCCATCTGTCACTCCTAAGCCCATTGGCCCATCTGATCCTGTTGCAATCCGAGGTAATCTTCTTTGCTGTTCTCTACACCTCCAATTTTGGTGTTAGTTGTAAACTTACTAACTATACCTCTTATGCTCACATTCAAATCATTCATGTAAATGACGAAAAGTAGTGGACCCAGCACAGATCCTTGAGGCACTCAACTAGCCACAGGCCTCCAGTCTGTAAAAAAACCCTCCACCACCACCCTCTGCCTTCTACGTTTGAGCCAGTTCTGGATCCAAATGGCTACTTCTCCCTCTATTCCATGACATCTAACCTGACTAACCAGTCTCCCATGGGGAACCTTGTCGAACAACTTACTGAAGTTCAAATAAATCATGTCCACCACTCTGCCCTCATCAATCATTATTGTTCCTTCTGCAAAAAATTCAAAGAAGGTTGTGAGACATGATTTATCACGCGTAAAGCCATGTTGACTATCCCGAATCCGTCCTTGCCTTTCCAAATAATTGTACATCCTGTCCCTCAGGATTCCCCCCAACAACGTGCCCACCACCGCTGTCAGGCTCACTGTTCTATAGTTTCCTGGCTTGTCTTTACCAACTTTCTTAAACCTTGGTACCACATTCACCAACCTCCAGTCCTCTGGCACCTCAGCCATGATGAGCGATGATACAAATATCTCAGTCACAGGACCAGCAATCCGTTCCCTGGCTTCCCACAGAGTTCTCTGGACACCTGATCAGGTTCCAGGGATTTATCCACTTTTATACTTTTCAAGACATCCATCACATCCTCCTCTGTTATAAGAGCATTTTGAAGTTGTCACCCTTTATTTCCCTACGTTCTATATCATCTATGTCCTTTCCAACAGTAAACATTGATGCAAAATACTCATTTAGTATCGCCCCCAACACCTGCATTTCACACAAATGATTCCAAGCCGATCTTTGAGGGCTGCTGTTCTTTCCCTATTTACCCTTTTTTCCTTAATGTCTTTGTAAAATCCTTTTGGATTTTACTTAATTCTATTGGCCAATGTAATTTCATGTCCCCATTTTTTCCCTCCTGATTTCCCTCTTAAGTATATTCATATTATCTTTTGTACTCTAAGGGTTCACTCGATCTACCTTGTCTGTACCTGTCATATGCTCCCTTCTTTTTCTTAACCAGACTCCCAATTTGTTTAGTCAAGCAGCATTACCTATATCTACTATCCCTTCCTTTCACCGTAACAGGAATATACTGTCTCTGGACTCCGTTACCTAATTTCTGAATGCTTCCCACTTTCCAGCTGCCGCTTTATCTGCGAACATCTGCTTCCAGACAGCTTTTGAAAGTTCTTGCCTAATATCATCAAAATTAGCCTTACTCCAATTTAGGACTTCAACTTTTAGATCTGGTCTGTCATTTTCCATTACTATTTTAAAACTAATAGAATTGTTGGCAAATAGCTGAAGCTCACACACTTCAGTGAGAATTAAAACGATTGATTATATTTAAATGTGTCAGAATGATAATTCTATCTGATTGTTCAATCGTTTGCTCACTCTGAATATGCAATCAGTCAGAGGTCAACCACTTTGCAAATGATATAGCCACAATGTATGCATTTGAATACTGGCATTTAGTGTGTAATTGTGATCACCAGAATAATCAGATAAGATTTTCTTTTTGGTATAAAGCAAAACGCACACTCTTTACTTTTGTATCATAAAATGTTGGTAAGTGTTTACATTTTAGTTCCATTAATATAGAACCAACCTAATTGTTTTCAGAGATGATGCAATTATTGTTCAGTTGAATAACTGTAGTTCATATCTCATCATTGCCCAATTCACAAACATGGCTAACTCCTGATCATTGTTCAGTTCAGTAACCCCACCACGTTGCAATCATGGCCGACATTAAAAATGGATTCCAAAAGGCCTGAATTCAGGCACGTGCTACTGGACCTCACAGCTGCCTGTGACAATGTGTGAGATACTGGCCTGCTCCAGAATCTTACCAGAAAGTTTCCAACCTGGGTCAGGACAATCATTCAAACATTCCTTCAAAGTAAATCATTTGGATTCCACCTTGGGCAGGAGGAAACGAGCCAACACGCGATCAGTCATCACTCCTGATGGAGGGCTTTTGCCTGAAACATCGACTTTCCTGCATCTTGGATGCTGCCTGACCTGCTGTGCTCTTTCAGCACCGCTCTAATCTAGACTCTGGTTTCCAGCATCTGCAGTCCTTGTTTTTACCTATCAATGTTCTCAGTGTCTAAAAAATACTGTCTAAATTAGATACCAATGTTTGATCAGGAACCAGATCTTACAAATTCATCTTCATTCAGAGCATGACCCAGAGAGCATTGTATGGACATGGAGTGTCAGAATCACATGGTATTGCTTATGGTGCTGACAGCTCGCATGTTCCCCATACTACCTACATCTGCTCCCTGGTCCAGATGCTGTGTGAACAGGTTCACAATTGACAGTTTTCTGCAGCATCTTATGTCTCACTGTGAATCCTCTGAAATTATATCCAATAAAGGTACCTTCACATTCACCAGTATCAAAATAAAATTGTACCTGCCTGTGGATGGTCAGATATTAATACATGGGTCACCCAACAGAATGTATCTGAAGAAACCAGGAGCTAACGACAAACCAAAAATCAGTTTAATAACTAAACTTGGTGGATTTTGTCTGGTCGAGGTAACCACACATATTGTGCTGGCATTCAGCTGACTGTAACCAGGCACACCATAACTGGAAGTCTTGGCCTAACGCCCCTTCCAGCTTCCTGACCTCACACACCTCACTCCCTCACACATTCACCAACTGATGAGAATCCAAAAGTTGAGAGAAATTTGGAACATGAAACCGTAGAGCACAATAAGATTCCTTCAGCGCTCAATACTTTGCCGACCTTTTATCCTCCTCTAAGATCAGACTAACCTGCATAACCTTCAATGCACTAGCTTCCATGTGCCTATCCAAGAGTCTTCTTCATTATTCCTAATGTATCTGACTCTATTTCTATCACTGCCCATGCATTCCACCCCCACCACTCTCTGTGTCTAAAGCAACTATCTCTGACATCTCCCCAAAACCTTCCTCCAATCACCTTAAAATTACGCCTCTGGTAGATGGCCATTTCTGCCATGGGATTAGACTCCCATATCCAATCTTTGTCTCTCAACATTTGTACACCTCTATCAAGTCAGCTGTCATTCTTCTTCGCTCCAGGGAGAAAGTCCGTAGCTCCCTCAAACTTTCTTTTAAGACATGTCTTCCAGTCCAGGCAGCATCCTGGCAAATCTCGTCTGCACACTCTGTAAGGCTTCCACATCCTTCTTATGATGAGGCAAACAGAACTGAACACAATATTCCAAATGTGTTTGAACCACAGCTTTATAGAGTTAAGCATTAACCTCACCGCTCTTAAACTCAACCCCCCTGCTAATGAAAGCCAACACACCATACACCTTCTTAACAACTTTATCAACTTGGCTGACAATTTTGTGGGACCTATGGACGTGGACCCCAAGATCCCTCTGTTCCTCCCCATTGCCATGAATTCTGGCTTTATCTCTGTATTCTGTATTCAAATGCAACTTTCCAAAACAAATCACTTCACACTTAAGGTTGAACTTTATCTGCCAATTATTAGTGCAGCGCTGCATCCTGTCAATGTTCTGTTGCAACCGAAAACAGCCCTCCACACTATCCAAAACTCCATCAACCTGCACGTCTTCGGTAAACTTACTAACCCACCATTCCACTTCCTTATCAAAGTCACTTATAAAAATCACAAACAGCACAGGTCCTAGAACCGATCCCTGTGGAACACCATGGTCACTGAGCTCCAGGCTGAATACATTCTATCTGCTACCATCCCTCTGTCTTCTATGGGCCAGCCACGCCTGTATACAGAGAGCCAAATTTCCCTGCATGCCATGCCTACTTCCCTTCTGAATGAGCCTACAATGGGGAACCTTTTAGCCTTGCTAAAATTCGTGTTCACCACATCTACCGGTCTACCTTCATCAACATGTATTTTTCACATCTTCAAATAATTCAATAAGGTTTGTGAGGCATGGCCTCCTATCTCTAATCAAATTATCATTTTCTAAGTAATTGTAAATCCTGTCTCTCAGAAGCATCTCCAATACTTTGCCCACTACTGATGTAAGACTGACTGTTCTATCATTCCCAGGATTATCCCTATTCCCTTCCTTGAACAAGGGAATAATATTTGCCACACTCCAATCATCTGGCCCCACTCTAGTGGACAGTGAAGACACAACGATCATCACCAAAGGCACACCAATCTCATTTTTGAGTGCGAGCAGCAGCTAAGGTAAGACAGTTTGTTTTAAAATTGCTTACCGGTAGCGGGCATCGGTGTTTTTTTTCTCTCTTCAAAGAAAGAGCTGGAGCAGCAGGGGGAAGTGACGACGACCAGAGGGGCAGCAGGGACCCAGAAGCAGGTGTTTTTCCTATAAAAGCACGCAGGAGAGGATTTGGTTTTGGGTAACGAACCAGGCCAGGTGTTAGAATTAGAGGTAGGTGTTAGAATTAGAGGTAGGTGAGCACTTTGGGGACAGTGGCCACTATTCTGTGACTTTTACTCTAGAGATGGAGAGGGATAAGTGTGCACTGCAGGGCAAGAGTTATAGCTGGGGCAGGGAAATTATGATGCGGTGAGGCATGACTTAGGATGTGTGGCTTGGAAAAGTAGGCTTCAATGCAAGGGCGTAATTGATATGTGGAGCTTGTTCAAGGAGCAACTATTGAGAGTCCTTGATAAGTATGTACCTGTCAGGCAGGGAGGAGAGGGTCGTGTGAGGGAGCCATGGTTTAATAAGGAATTGGAATCCCTTGTTAAATGGAAGAGGGCGGCCTATGTAAAGATGAGGCGTGAAGGTTCAATTGGGGCGATTGAGTGTTATAAGGTAGCCAGGAAGGTTCTGGAGAGAGAGCTAAGAGCAGCAAGGACGGGACATGAAAAGTCCTTAGCTGGTAGGATTAGGGAAAACCCTAAGGCTTTCTATAGGTATGTCAGTAATAAAAGAATGACTAGGGTAGGAATAGATCCAGTCAAGGATAGTAGTGAGAAGTTGTGTGTGGAGGCTGAAGAGATTGGTGAGATACTGAATGAATACTTTTCGTCAGTATTCACTCAGGAACAGGACATTATTGCCGATGTGAATACTGAGTCACAATTAATTAGAACAGACGGCTTTGCGGTATGTAGGGAAGAGGGTGTTGGAAATTCTGGAAATGTTGAAAATAGATAAATCCCCTGGGCCTGATGGCATTTATCCCAGGCTTCTCTGGGAAGCAAGGGGAGGAGATTGCAGAGCCATTGGCCTTGATTTTTATGTCCTCGTTGTCTACAGGAATAGTGCCAGAAGACTGGAGGATAGCAAACGTGGTTCCCTTGTTCAAGAAGGGGAGTAGGGATAACCCTAGTAACTATAGGCTGGTGAGTCTCACTTCTGTTGTGGGAAAAGTCTTAGAGAGAATTGTAAGGGATAGGATTTATGAACATCTGGATAGGAATAATGTGATCAGGGATAGTCAGCATGGTTTTGTGAAGGGCAGGTCGTGCCTCACAAACCTTATTGAATTCTTCAAGATGGTGACGAAGGAGGTGGACGAGGGGAAAGCGGTTGATGTGGTGTATATGTATTTTAGTAAGGCGTTTGATAAGGTCCCCCATGGTAGGCTACTGCAATAAATACGGAGGTATGGCAATGAGGGCGAGTTGGAGGTTTGGATTAGGAATTGGCTGACTGGAAGAAGACAGAGGGTAGTAGTTGATGGTAAAGGTTCATCTTGGAGTGCAGTTACTAGCGGTGTTCCGCAAGGATCTGTTTTGGGACCATTGCTGTTTGTCATTTTTATAAATGACCTGGAGGAGGGGCTAGAAGATTGTGTGAGCAAGTTTGCGGATGATACGAAAGTCGGTGGAGTTGTTGACAGTGAGGAAGGATGTGGCAGGTTACAGCGGGATATAGAGAAGCTGCAGAGCTGGGCAGAAAGGTGGCAAATGGAGTTCAATGTAGCTAAGTGTGAGGTGATTCACTTTGGTAAGAGTAACAAAAAGATGGGGTACTGGGCTAATGGTCAGATACTTGGTGGTGTGGATGAGCAGAGGGATCTTGGTGTCCATGTAAACAGATCTCTGAAAGTTGCCACCCAGGTAAATAGTGCGATGAAGAAGGCATATGGCGTACTGGCTTTTATTGGTAGAGGAATTGATTTCCGGAGTCCTGAGGTCATGTTGTAGTTGTATAAGACTCTGGTGCAGCCGCATCTGGAATATTGTGTGCAGTTTTGGTCGCCATACTATAGGAAGGATGTGGAGGCACTGGAACGGGTGCAGAGGAGGTTTACCAGGATGTTGCCTGGTATGGTAGGAAGATCGTATGAGGAAAGGCTGAGACACTTGGGGCTGTTTTCATTGGATAAAAGAAGGTTTAGGGATGACTTGATAGAGGTGTATAAGATGATTAGGGGTTTAGAAAGTGTTGACCATGAGAACCTTTTTCCACGTATGGAGTCAGCTATTACGAGGGGGCATAGCTTTAAATTAAGGGGTGGTAGGTATAGGACAGATGTTAGGGGGAGATTCTTTACTCAGCGAGTCGTGAATTCATGGAATGCCCTGCCAGTAGCAGTGGTGGACTCTCCCTCTTTATGGGCATTAAACGGGCATTGGATAGGCATATGGAGAATAGTAAGCTAGTGGAGGTTAGGTGGGCTTGGATCGGCGCAACATCGAGGGCCAAAGGGCCTGTACTGCGCTGTATTTTTCTTTGTTCTATGTTCTATGTAATCTCTTCCATCACTTCCGGGAGTAACCTCCTGTATACCCCATCTGGCCCAAGGGATTTATCTATCCTTATGTTTGTGCTTCAATCAGTCTGTACTTCCCCTCAACTTGTCTACACCCTCTACAACCAACTGATTGAATGCTTTTCATTTCAGTGCTATATACAGTGCTGCCTTTCTGAGCAAGTATAGTTCCCAAAGTCCCGTGAATCACAGAATCAAAGAAAAAGGAATGCACCAATCCCTTTCTGATAAAGAGCTCATGCTGCAACCGTCGAATCTCCCGCTCCTCGGATGCTGCCTGACCTGCTGTGCATTTCCAGCATCGCACTTTTCGACTCTGATCTCCATCAACTGCAGTCCTCAATTTCTCCATTACGGAGGGCTGTCCCCTCTGCACACTGAGGGGGGAATTAACCATCAGAAACTCATTGTATGTGGAGCTGACTGCTCAGTTCTGAAAAGTTGCACTTGATGAATATATTTTTTGAAAAAAGAAATTACAATTCAACAAATATTGATTCAGTCCCGGAGTTACAATTTTGGTTCAAGGTTTGGGCAGCCTGATAACAAATAGTGAATGATCGAGCAACTCCGGGGCACAGAGTATTTCAGGTGTTATATTCCAGCTTACATTAATGTTGGGAGTATTATCAGACAGACTGTTGTGATCATGGCATGAGTTGACATGGAACTTTTTGCCATCACAGAGACGTGTTTGAGAGGGGTCAGGGCTAACAACTCAATATTCTGTTGTGCTGGAACTATAGTCAGGACAGGAGAGGGTGTTAAAGAGGAGGTGGTGTTGCATTATTAATTAAGGAACAGTTACTGCAGTAAGGAGGGACAATACCTTGGACGTGTCTTGAAATGAGGCATTATGGGTCGAGGTTAGGGTCCCAAAGATGACAGACACAATGCTGGGGATATTTTAAAGAGCCCCAGAAAGATGAAAATGCAGAAGCAAATATATAACCAATTCATTGAGGTGTGTAAAAACCAATTCACTGAGGTGTGAAGGAAAGCAAGTCCGAAGATGTTACAGAGATAGGAAAGCAAGACAGGAGACGTTACAGAGATAGGAATGAAAGTCTAGAGATGCAACAGAGGTAGGAAAGAAAGGCTGGACATGTTACAGAGAGAGGATAAGAAGGATGGAAATGTTAGAGAGAGAGGAAAGCAAGGCTGGGAATGGTACAAAGATAGGAAAGCAAGACTGGAGGTATTACAGAAATAATGTGACCTGTGCATGCTCGAGCAGGTTAGTGAGATATTTTTGAACTCATTCACAGGATATGGGGAAAGGTGAAGCAGCTGGAGTTTAGAGAGATAGGGAGGGGTGTAGGGGCTGGTGGAGTTTACAGCGATAGATGGGGCTATAGTATGATATAAAGGTTGTAGTGATTCGGAGGGTTACTGAGATACAGATGGATGTAGCGGCTGGAGGAGATGACAGGGAAAGATACAGAGATACACGTAGATAGTTCAAAAATTGAATTGTGCAATGTCTTAATGGAGAAAATATTGTAGAAATCTGTGGAACAGACAAGGTACTGGGAGGAACTGAAGGAGTGAGACCTTGGACTGTCCAATCACAAGAGTTATAGAGTGAGTGTCATACAGCACAGAAAAGGCCCTTCGATTGATAGTGACAGAAAAGTAAAAGCCCTGCAGACACTGGAAATCCCTCCTTCCTAACATCTGGGGGATTGGGCTAAATGTGGGGAGGCGTCCTACAGACTCCTCAAGCAACAATGTGACATGATGAAGCCTCACGCGTCAGATCAAACACAGACACGGAAACCTCCTGCTGACTCCCTTCCCTCAGCTGATGGATCAGTGTCCCGCTACATTGAACACTTGGAAGACACACTGATAGAGTGAATGAGCTGGAGAATGTATACTGGGTGGGCTATTTCAAATCACCTCCAAGAGGTGCTCAGCAGCATTCCTGATCGAGATGGTCGTGTCCAAAAGAACATAGCTGCGAGACTGGGTCTGCACCGGGTGGGGAGGGAACGACTGACAGGGAGAAACATACTTGACCTTATCTTCACCACGGCTGCAGAGACATTGATCGATGCCCATATTGGGAACAATGACTACCGCACACAATATTTCTGGAGACATTGTGAATAGAGTGAGTGAGTGCGTGTGTGTGTGTTTGTGTGGGGGGGGGGGGGGAGGGGCGGTGTATGGTATGTCTTTGTGTACACGCGTGAGCACACATGTGAGAGATACCATCACCATGCTAAACGGGACAGATTTCGAAGAGATCTGGAACACAGCACTGGCCTGTGGGTCATCACCAACAGCAGCAGAATAGTACTCCAGCACAATTTTCACTGTCACTGCTTGGCATGTGGTCCACTTTACCCTGACCATCAGGCCAGGGGATAAACCCTTGTTCAATGGAGAATACAGGATGGCTGGCCAAGAGCAGCACCAGGTACACGTCAAAATGAGGTGATGTCACCAAACAGGACCACTTACTCACCAAATAACATGAACAGCTCGTGACAGACAGATCTAACCAACAAATCAGACCTAATCTCCACACTCCTCTCACATGCAGTCAGTTTGAATGGTGGTGTCAATCAAACAACTCACTGGAGGAGGAGGATCCCCACATATCACCTTCCTCAATGATGGAAGAGCCAAACACAACAATAGAAAAGCTAAGGCTGAAACGACCACAACAATGTTCAGACAGAAGTATCGATAGGAAGGTCTATTTTAGTCTCCTCCAGATGGCAGTCTTCAGCTAATTTGATTCACTCTGTGTGGTAATTCCAAACGGCTGGAGGGATGGGGAATGCAAAGGCTGTGGGCCCTGATAACATTCCATTCAAGCTATTCCTGCTGGGATACAGCACTGGCAACCACCTGTCAATGTGGGAAACTATCCGGGTATGTCCTGTACACACACAGACAAACCATCAGACAATCAATGACTGCCCCATTGCTCTCATCTCTATCATTAATAAAGGGATGGAAGATGTCACCCACAGTCGGATCAAGCAGCACTTCCTCAGCACCAACCTGCTCACTGAAGCTCAGTTTGGGCTCTCATCCCTTGGGCTCATTGAAGCCTTGGTTTAATGATGTACAACAAGAGACCACGCAGCTGAATTCGAGAGGTCAGGCAACAGTGACTGCACTTAACATCATCATAACTGCATTGAACCAAGTGTGGTATCCAGGATTAACGTCAAAACTGGAGCAAATAGGAATCGTTTGCACTGGCTGAAGTTATACCTGGTACAAAGGAAGGTGATTGGGGTTGGAGTTGGAGGAGAGCAGCCATCTCAGCTCCAGGACAGCTCCGCAGCAGTTCCCCTGTGTTTGTGTTTGAGTAAGCCTGTAGATAAGAAATGGTAAAGTAAGGTACCATATTCTTACAGGATGATAGGGTTGCTCTCTCGTTAGACAAAGACGACTGGCGGTAGTTTAACTGGACAGTCATAATGTCTCAAGTAAGGGAGATGTTGGGTAGGACAGCCCTTTTCAGTCTCCTCAGTCAGTGCAGCATTGAACCCACAGTGTTAGTATTAACCTGCATTATAAACTAGCCGTCCAACTGATTGAGCTAACCAAGTCCTCACTCCGCTCCTTGGGTTAGATATTGTAATATTATTCCATTTAGATATGTTGTTAGACACCTTTGGAGAAGGTGGAACTAGAAGCAAGCTTCCTAACTCAGAGAGAGGGACAGCATCAGTGAGCTATAAGAGTGCTCTCTGCCCTAGGCCCAATAATTTTTAGCTGCTTCATAAATGACTGAAAAATCACAAGTGGGGATGTTTGCCAATGATTCTGCAATGTTCAACACTATTCGTGATTTTCTCAGATACTGAAGCAGTCCTTATCATAATGGAACAGGACCTGTAAATATGCAGGTGTGTGCTTAACAGTGACAACACCATTTCCATTACACATGTGCCAGACAACGATTACTTCTAACAATGGAAAATTGAACCACATCCTCTAACGTTCAATGCCACCACCATAACTGAACACACAAAATGCAATATCACGGGGATTACCGTAAACCTGAACTGGACTGACCATATGATTTCATTACCCATTTCTGTGAAGGGGTTATGCTAAAACATTGACTTCTCCTGTACCTCAGATGCTGCCTGACCTGTTTTCCTTTTCCAGCTCCACTTTTTGACGCATATAAATTCATTGGCTACAAGAATGTGTCAGGGGCGAGAAATTCTGCAGGAATAACTCACCTCAAAATTTCCGAAAGGCTGTCCCCTATTGCTAAGACACATGTTGAATGTGTGTGTGATTAAATACTTCCATTTGCCTGGGTGAGTGCAGCTTCATCCCTCATCCACTGACACTCAGTAGCAGCAATACCTGCCATCTACATGGTGCTCTGCAGAACTTTACCAAGGCTCCTTACAACCGACCTCTGAAACCCCGACCATCGAGAAGGACAAGGGAAGCAGATACACGGGACCCCCACCATGTTCGCGTTCTGTTCCAAGCCATCTACCATCCTGATTGGGAAGTGTATTGCCATTGCTTCAGTGTCACTGTTTCAAGTTCCCTATCTATCAATAAATGCCGTTCCAATCACATTTCATGAATAAATTAACAGAAAAATATTGTCTAGACCTGTTCAATGTTGGACACTGTGTTTTGGGTTTTGTGAGTTCAGGCTGGTTGGTCCAGGCAGTACCTTGCATGTTGTGAACAGCTGAAGGGATATGCTGTTTGAAACAATCTGTCAGTCTCTCAGAGGCATGGCCTACATACCGAGCATCACACAGACACTGGCATTCTCATCCCACATTACTGAGCTCTGAGATAGACAGAAGCAACTGAAAACGTACTCATATCTGACTGGAACATGTTTAAACACACAGTGACATTGTTGCCACGAAAATGATTATGAGTGCAGGGAGAAAGTGAGGACTGCAGATGCTAGAGATCAGAGTCAAAAAGTTTGGTTCTGAAAAGAAAAAACCTCAGATGTTCAGGCAGCACCTGAGGAGCAGGAGAATCGACTATTAGTTAACAATATTAATACAAGGGAAAATAATTGTATATTTTCAAAGTCCTTGTACTTAATAACAATTTGGTCTTGGGTGTGGCAATGAGACTCATTATTTCAATGCTGCTTACTGTGAGTTTTCATCATATTGTTGTTATAACCGTGTATTGAATAAATGGTTGGATTTTGTGCTTATTGGACAATCTAAAAGTTGGTATTATGAAAGGATGTCGGACCTTCAGGAAAGAGACTTTACTTAATGGCTGTTAACGGTGAGAACAAAGCTGCAAACACTTACACAGAAATAACCAGCTCAAGTCACACACAAGGACGTTGGGCTGGGATCACGCTGGCCATCAATGGAGCTGCACAATTCTGTTTAGACACTGACATTGTGGGGCTAACATACACTGGATATGGTTTATGAGGGATTCAATGTAAGATGCCATGTGCTGCAGGAGCCCATCACCTTTATAACACCTTCATTCAGGATCGGGTCCAAGGTGCAGAATTACAGAGTTTAGTTGGCACACAAGAAGAGATATACTTGCAAGACATGGCTGTTTACAGGTCGTTGTTATAAATATTGAACTGTGTCTGGACCAGTACCATGTGCTAGTCCATTGACCAGTCTGCCCCACACACATCTCCCCGTTGTTCAGGTATGTCTCTAACCAGTCTATTGTGACGGATTGTGTGAGTAACTGCCCAGCTCCAGTTTGGGAGCTCTCTGGACAGATTTTGGAGATGGCCAGTGTTTTGAAGGTCGTGGTGAGGCCCAATAACACTGTGTCTGAATTCAGGCTTTTCCTCAAAGTCATTTTCAACTGCTTTGCTGACTGCAAGATGGTGTGTTCACTGATCTGAACATGAATCAGCAGTTTACTACAGTCACTGAATTGTGTAATAGTTAGCTGTGCGCTCTGGTATTTCAATTATTGTTCACTTCAACAGTTCTCAACTGAAAAATAATGATGTTTGGTTTATTTTAAAATATGCACGAAATAAAGTGATATTAACTCTTAATTACAGAAAATGTATAAATGACCTGTTATATATTTCACATGAACTAATCAAGCAGCAGTCAGATATTGTCTGTAAAGCAGGATTCTGTGAACAGGACTATGTCCCAGGCAACATCACCACCCTCGCTGGTAGGTTCTGTCCCACTGACAGGACATGGCAGGCAGACGGTGACAGCTCCTTGGTATATAGTCAATATAGGGTGGCATGGCGGATCAGTGGTTAGCACTGCTGCCTTATAGCACCAGGGTCCCAGCTTTGATTCCAGCCTCGGGCAACTGCCTGTGTGGAGTTTGCACATTCCCCCTGTGTCTGCGTGGGTTTCCTCCCACAGTCCAAAGATGTGCAGCTTTGGTGAATTGGTCATGGTAAACTGCCCAAAGTGTTCATGCATTAGTCAGAGAGGCGTGTGTTGCTCTTCGGAGGGTCAGTGTGGACTGGGTGGGCCGAAGGGCCAGTTCCCATACTATATGGAATCCAATCTAATGATAGTGCTCAGCATTGATGCTGGATCCTGTGGCTGCTAGACTGCTCTGTGGGAGGTTATGGTGGAATTAATAAAAGGGAAACATATCATTGACCACATTGTCACCGATCTGCCTGCTGCAGATACACCTCTCCATCTCAAATATCAGTCAGAATGGTCATTCCACAATGGGGAGCAAGGGCTACCTTCACATTTTGCAGACCCTCCTCACCATGATACTGAATGGGACAGACTGTAAACAGATTGAATAATTAATGACGATGCAGCCTTGAGGTGCAGAGGGCCATCAGCAGCAGCAGAATCATACTCTGTACAGCTCATTCACTCTTCAACCTCACAGCCAGACAGACCTCCCACTGTACAGTAACCATCACGGCCTAACATACCTCCCACCGTACAGTAACCATCACGGCCCATCGTATGTCCCACTCTACGGGAACCATCAAGAGTGGCACGGTGGCTCACAGCGCCAAGGTCCTGGGTTCGATTCCGGCCTCGGGCGACCGTCTGTGTGAAGTTTGCACATCCCCCCGTGTCTGCATGGGTTTCCTCCCGCAGTCCAGGTGAATTGGCCATGCTAATCTTTTAAGTGTTTTAGTCAGAGGGAATTGGGTGTGTGTGGGTTACTCTTCACAGGGTTGATGTGGACTGGTTAGGCCAAAGGACCTGTTTCCACACTGTAGGGAATCTAATCTACTCTGCAAGGTTCAAGTCAGGAATATGATAGAATAATCACTTGTCTGAATGAGTGTAGCTCCAACAGTACTCTGGTATGGACTTACTAGCGACAGGCAACACAGTTGCATGGGAAAGATCATGTTCACAAACTTGATTGAATGTTTTGAGGAAGTGACAAAATTGATTGATGAGGGCATGGGGCTGAATGTTGGCCGTTTGGACCTTCGCAAGTCCTTTGATATGGTTCCTTATGGCAGGCTCATGCAGAAGGTGAAGTGAACTGGGATCAGCGGTCAGTTAGTAAGATGGATAGAGAACTGCTTGGTCATAGAAGACAGAGTAGTGATGGAACAGTTTTTTTGTGACTGGAGATCTGTAAATAGATTGGCGGAGTTGCAGATTGTGTGGATGATTGCCAGATAATACAGCAGGATGTAGGTCAGCTGCAGACTTGGACAGAGAAAACACTGATGTAACTTTATCTGGACAGTTGCGACGTGATCCATTTTAGAAGGTCGAATGTAGGAGAGAAGTATAAAGTGGATGGAAAAACTATTGATTGCATCAATATCCGAAGGATCTTGGTGTACAGCTCCTCAGTTCCCTGAAAGTGGCAACACGGGTGGAGAGGGTGATCAAGAAGACTGACGGCAAACTTGCAGACAGGCATCAGAGCATGCAGTATGCAAATTAGCAGGTCACATTGCAGCTGTAGAGAAACTGAGTTTGAGTTACATTTAGAATTATGTGCTCAGTACTGGTTGCCACACGATGCTGAAGTGTTGGAGAGGGTACGGAAAAGTTTTACCAGAGTGTTGTCTGGTTTGGATGGTTTTAGCCAAAAGGAGAAATTGAACAAACATGGTTTATTTGCACCTGGGCATCATTGGCGATGGGGCTACCTGATAGATATTTACAAAATTATCAGAGGCACAGATAGAAGGACAGCTCGAGGCTTCCCCCCACCACCCACCCAGAGTAGAAATATCAACTACTCAGGACCACAGGTTTTAGGTAAAAGGGAGAAAGTTCAGGAGATGTGGTAGGTATTTTTTTTTTGCTGTTCCAGACAGAATGTGAAAGTGCCTTAAATGCACTGATAGAGGGGAAGAAGCCAATATAGCAAGGTTTCAGAGGGATCTTGGCACAAGAATGAGTAAGTAGGGAATAGAATGACATAGAAGGTATTGGAGCAAAACCTTTTGTTTTAACTTTAGAAGGTCATCTTGTGTCAGTGCGGGCTTGCTGGGCTGAAGGGCCTGTTCCTGTGCTGGACTGTTCTTTAAGACAAGATTTGAGCGCGGGATAGGCGAGATCCTCACTGAATGATTACTGATTATAAACAGCCACATTATTGTGGATCCCTCCCCTCATCATCTTGCAGCTTCAGATCGTTTCCCAATGTGGGGAAACTGAATATTGAGAATTTGACATGAATGTCAGAGCTGGTACCTGGTGAAGCCACCTTGACCCTCGCTCCTGCAGACTTCTGTCTTGGATACCAACGTCTCAGGGGACACTGCACTGACAGAAGCTGCATGTCCTCCACACCCACCAATGCTGGCATCTGACACATGCCAGCCTCACCATGCCATCCCAGCACATCTCCGACCCACTGACAGTACGCTTCTGTACTTCAATGCTGCAGCTCAGGGTGCACTGACAACTCTCATTGCAATGCTGCTACAAGGACACTGCTCAGGGACACCCACCCAGCTCATGGGCTGTCTCTCTGGGTTGCTCAATCCATGTTTGTACACATTCACTTTGAACTGACTTGAATGCTCACAGAATTATTGCCTTGCCATACCCTGCCTTTAGCAGCGTTTCTCCTCAGCTACATCGACCAGGCTCACCCATCTGCTGTGTTGTCTTGGTGTTTAGCAGAGACACAAACCCAGGAAGCTTGATATCATTGTCCACAGTCAGTCACGGTGTCCAGCACAGTGAGTCAGGGGGAGTCTCAGATCCCAGTCTGGGAGCTTGGACACGGTCAGTCACGGTGCCCAGCACAGTGAGTCAGGGGGAGTCTCAGATCCCTGTCTGGGAGCTTGGACACGGTCAGTCACGGTGCCCAGCACAGTGAGTCAGGGGGAGTCTCAGATCCCAGTTTGGGAGCTTGGACACGGTCAGTCACGGTGCCCAGCACAGTGAGTCAGGGGGAGTCTCAGATCCCAGTCTGGGAGCTTGGACACGGTCAGTCACGGTGCCCAGCACAGTGAGTCAGGGGGAGTCTCAGATCCCAGTCCGGGAGCTTGGACACGGTCAGTCACGGTGCCTAGCACAGTGAGTCAGGGGGAGTCTCAGATCCCAGTCTGGGAGTTTGGACACGGTCAGTCACGGTGCCCAGCACAGTGAGTCAGGGGGAGTCTCAGATCCCAGCCCGGGAGCTTGGACACGGTCAGTCACGGTGCCCAGCACAGTGAGTCAGGGGGAGTCTCAGATCCCAGTCTGGGAGTTTGGACACGGTCAGTCACGGTGCCCAGCACAGTGAGTCAGGGGGAGTCTCAGATCCCAGTCCGGGAGCTTGGACAGGGTCAGCCAGCCTCTCGTGGTTGTTAGGGTCAGGATCCTTCCCCTGTGAGGGGGTGAGGAGATGAATGTTAGGCTGCCCCATATCCCTCATCGCTCTTTGTGCACTAGTGTGGGATGGTTCCTTCTGGAATGTGAGAATTACCAAGTAGGATTAGGGAAATGGAAGTGGTTGGTACAGCTGTTAGTGCTGGCACAACTGGGGGAAAGGTATCGAGGTGTTCTGACTGAGGGAGTGGGCAGCACAGACACCAGGCAGAGTTGGGCAGAAAAGAGATTACAGAGAGACTGAGAGAAGGTGCTGCATTCACTGACGTTGGGAGAAAATGAGCCTTGGTCGGAGGTGGGTGCAGTAACAGAGAGAGAGTGAGGGTGAGGTCACAAATTTCAGATGGTGGCACTTACCCTGGTGGAGAGGAGAAGGTCACTGACCTCCTTCCTATACTGCTGGGTATGCACCCAGTCGGCTGGTACCTCACTGACCTAGGGGTTAGCCTCGGACGAAGCTGGCAGGGTCTGGTGTCATAGCTTCCCCTGCCAGCCTTTTAGGAAGATAATGTCCCTCTCCTGCACCATGCCATCCATCTAGCAGGAAATAGAGAGATAGTGGCTTGTTCATGACGGTGCTTTGTAGAGCCTAAAAGGCTTTTTCTGAGCTGCTGACAAAAATGTGTAGACTTCAACAAATGCAAATTGACAGCCAGCAAGTGGTGTAAGGTACTGGAGACTGTTGAATGTTACAGAGTTA
This sequence comes from Chiloscyllium punctatum, assembly GCF_047496795.1. Taxonomy (NCBI): domain Eukaryota; kingdom Metazoa; phylum Chordata; class Chondrichthyes; order Orectolobiformes; family Hemiscylliidae; genus Chiloscyllium; species Chiloscyllium punctatum. Next base: position 87,880,562 of record NC_092754.1, read on the forward strand.
AAAGACTTGCAGCAACTGGGCGGAATATAAACTTTTGGAGCACTTGTGGTGTTCAAGGACCCTCAGGACATGAGGAGGTGCAGAGAATGGGAGCATTCTAAATATGGGATTATAGGGGCTGGAAGTTGTTAGATGGATAAGGAGGATGAAAAGTGCCAATTTAGCACACGCAACCAATGTAATTATAGAGATTTAGGAAGGGAACCTGTTCTGTCATTGAATACAGTTATGTGGATAGTTACAGAAGCTTAAGGGTTTACAAATTTAAAAAGGGATAGAGTTGAGGTGATCAGAAGTTTAAACAAGAATAAAGAAATTTTAGAGATGTCAGGCACAGATGGGAATGGATGAGGTGAGATATTGTGAGGAACTACAAGAGTTATAAGTCGGGGAGGATGTCAGATATAAAAGGGAGAGCTGCATTGTCTGTGTGCAGTTGGAGACATGAGGAGTGTTGGAGCGCCTGTTGGAGGGGACACAGATAATAACAGTTCCAACGGCTGGTGCAGTGGCTCAGGAAGGCAGCTCCCCACCACCTTCTCAGTGACAACTCAAAATCAATAATAAATGCTGGCTCAGCCAACAAAGCTCATCTTCATGAATGAAGGAATAAAATATCTACAAGTAGCACTGAGATCACTCAGGAAGTATCTTTCAACAGTACTTCACAAACCTGGAACCACTGTTCCCTGGAAGGACAGGAGGTCCAGGTGCAGAGGAACACCAACATTTCCAAGGTACCCCCCAATACATGCTCCATCTTCCCAGCACTGTGCCTGTCCCTACACCCAATGGACTGCAATGAGTCAGGAAGACAGCTCCCCACCACCTTCCCCAGGGAATTACAGATGGGAAGGTAATGGTGAAACTCTGCTGTTTACAGCCAGACAGAAAATTAAATCCAGCAGTGGGTGTGAAATGAAATTTCCGTTTCAGAATAGCATGCTGAGCATGGACAGAGGATTTGTCTGGTTGGCACAAGACAGAGAGTGTGAAAAAAGGGGTCTTTTTCACGATGGGAACTGGTGATGGGGGAGCTCCGCAGGGGTCAGTGTTGGGACTACACTCATACACGTTATTCATTCAGAGTCTGAACAAAGGATGTGAAGGGGTACGAGAAATGGGTTTCCAAGAAAGATCTCAGGGATGAAATTCATGTCATATGAGGAGCAGGTGAAGTCTCTGGGTCTGCACTTGATGAAGTTTCAGAGGCGGCGGTAGAATCTCATTCAAACTTACAGAAAACTGAGGGGCCTGGATGGAGTGGACGTGGGAAAGATGTTTCAACGAGCAGGAGAGACCAGAGGACAAGGGCACAGCTTCAGAGTGAAGGGATGACCTTTCAGAATGGAGAATTCGAGAAATTTATTCAGCCAGAGGGTGATGGATCTGTGGAACTCATTGCCTCATGGGGCTGTGGATGCTAAGTGATTCAGTGTATCTAACTCAGAGATAAGCAGGTTCTGGATGAAGAAGGAGATTAAGGGTTACAGGGAGTGAGAGAATGGGGTTGAGAAACAATTCGTCCATAATCGAATAGTGGAATAGACCTGATGGACCGAATGGCCTAATTCTATCCCTATACATGATGGTCTTATGGACTGCGTTTATTCCATAGGTTTCCAAGTGTGCAGTTAGTATTTCTGGCATATCGGTTAACATAGATTCCAGCACTTTCCTGATTTTTGCTGCCACCTCTTGGTTTCAGATCAACTGCAGAAAGCTACGCTATGGAGTAACGTGGGAATCCTGGTGTATAAATCTCAGAAAGGTGGCATACAGTAGGATATAGAGAAGGTAAATGGAATGCTGGCATTGATTTCAAAGGGAATGGAGAATAAAAATAGGGAAGACTTGTCATAAATATAGAGAACTCCAGTCAGCCCGCACTGAATACTGTGAACAGGTTTGGTCCCCTATCTGGAGGGAAAATGTCCTTGCATTGGAGGCAGCCCAGAGAAGGTTCACCAGGCTGTTCTTCAAAATGCAGGGATATTGATGAGAAGAGGTGGAGAAGATTGAACTTGCAGTCGTTAAAATTTAGAAAATGAGGCAAATATATTGATACACCAAAGATTCTTGTTTTCTTACAGTACATTGTTTCATTGAGCAAGGATCTGTAACCGGAGATAAAGGGGAATACAGACACCAGAGAAGCGAACAGAGAAAAGCTGGGTTGGAGAGACTGGAGGATGTTACAGAGTTCGGGTGGTTTGAGATCACTATTGGTGATTAGAGATCAGATGGTTGTCGGACTGAAAGATGTCAAGGAGAGATACAGGGTTATCAGTTCTGAAGGAGTTACAGAGATCGGGAGGAATATAGGGACAAGAGATTACACAGTAGTAGTTGGAGCTACAGGAGGTTATACAGAAAGGGAGTGTTATAGGCACTGGATATTACACAGATGGAGTGGTATTTGGAGCTACAGGAGTTTATAGAGAAAGGGAGGATTGGACGGACTGGAGATTACACGGATTGTGATGGTAGTTGGAGCTGCAGGATTTTATCGAAACCGGGAGGATTGTTGGTGCCGGAAATTACACTGACATGGACAAGAGTTGGAGCTGCAGGAGTGAGTGAGATAGGGAGGGTTGAAGGGGCTGGAACAGTTCACACAGCCAGGGAGAAGTGTAGGGGATTGGAGGAGCCAGAGATACTGAGGGTTGTAGGGCTGCAGGAGTTCAGAGAGTTACTGAGGACTGTGAAGGCAGGTTTACAGCATTCCCATCAGTTACACAGAGATGTGGAGTGCTGTTCAGGAGGGGGTTACAGAAATCAACAGGGTTGTAGATACTGGAAGATACTACAAAGACAGTGAGCTGCAATATTTGAGGAGGTTACAGGGACAGGGTGCATTGAGGAGTTGACGGCTGCTACAGGTGTTAAACATGCTGTAAGGGATCAATAACCTTACATCGATCAGGTGGATTGGAAACTCTGGAGATAAAGAATGAGAATTGCAGTAACTGAAGAATACCACAGAGATGGGGAGGAACATATGAGTTAGAGGAGTTACAATATGAGATGAACCATATTCAATGGAATCAGGGAAGATACAGGGAGATCTGAAGGGATTACAGGTGATCAAAAGGACAGGGAGACTTCTCAGTGTAGGATTGGGGCAGTGTACACAGACCAGGAGTATTTTATGGAATGGTGCTATTTACAGAGATTATGAAGTTGTATAGAATTGAGGGACGAACAGAGATATGGAAGGCTGCAGTTAATGAAGACTTTTGTTGATGTCGGATGCTGAGGTTCTGGAAAGTATACGGACCGGAAAGCTGGACAGTCTGTCAGAGCTTACAGAGACAGGAACAGCAATAGAGCCTGGCGACACTAACACAGATAGGGAACATTGCACACACTGGAGGAGGTTTCTGCTTTAGGGATGGTTGTCGGGAAGTGTAACGTTTACACAGATAGGGGTGTAAGAGCTGGAGAAGGTTATGGAGATGATTAGATTGGTGGGGAGACTGGAGAAGCTTACATTGACAGGGCTGGTGATAGCAACAGGAGGATGTTACATAGATAATAAGTCTTGTAGAAACTGATCAGGAGAGTCACAAGCATTGGAGTTGGTTCCACAGATCGGGGGTTTTGCAGGGACCTGAGAGGATTACGCAGATAGGTATGGTTGTAGGATGTCCACATTTGCAGAATGTTTCAGGACTGGAAAAGGTTACACAGTGAAAGAGGGATGTTGGAGCTGTTGGAGTTCACAGAGACTTGGAGGTGTGAAGGGTTTGGGGCTGTTTATGGATAGAGGGATATATTTAGTGACAGTAATATGGAACGCAGAGGTAGAGTTTAGATAAGATTCCCCATAGCATGGGAACAGGTACTTCGGCCAAACAAGTCCACACCAACTCTCCAAAGAATAACCCACACAGACCCGTTTCTCTCCAACAATGCACCTAACACTATGGGCAATTTAGAATGGCCAATTCCCCTGAGCTGCACATCTTTGGACCATGGGAGGAAACCAGAGCACCCGGAGGAAACCCACGCAGACACGGGGAGAACGCGCAAACTCCACACCGACAGTCACCCGAGGCTGGGGTCGAACCCAGGTCTCTGGTGCTGTGAAGCACTATTGTTCACCACTGAGCCTTTGTGCTGCCCCAAGTTGCAGAATTACGCAAATAGAAAGTGTTTGAGATGCTGGGAGGATTGTAGGAATGGACGAGCAAACAGAGATGTGGACTGCTTTTGTGGCTTGAAAAAGGCCTGGAGCTGTTTATACAGATAAGGACGTTTGTAGGGATGGGAGAAGGTTACTGAGGTCGTGTGGTGCTATAGGCCAGGATTCAGGAGTGTGATCGGAACTGCAGGAGGTTACAGTGATATCATGTTCTCTTGGGGCTTGAGGAACGTACATACGTGGGTATTATGGTCCAGGCTGGATGATTTTACAGAGATGGGGGCACTTTAAATATTGTGCAAAACTACAGAAATAGGAATTATTGTACTGGGTGCAGGATGAGATTATTGAGATTGGGCATGTTATCGACATTGGAGCAATTTACATACAGGGAGCGTCGTCAGCATTGGAGTAGGTTTCAAAGATAGAGCGGGAATATGGGAGTAATGGAGGTTACAGAAATGGGAAAAATTCTGGGAATTACAAGCATTCAAAACATAGGAATTGACATAGGAAGGCTCAGTACAGGGGCGGGGGTGGGGGGGGGGGTGCTGGTGATTGAGCCTGGGACCATCATGCACTGTGTTCGTTCTTCAACACTGTATCTATGTCATGTCTTCTAGACCAAAGTTCAATCCCTTAAATACACTCTGCTCTGTTCACTGTGAGTGATCTGACCGATCTGCAGGATTTACTGAAGGCTCCATATGTCTCTCTCCATCTCTCTCTGGCTGACCGATTGTCTTCAATGTGGTGATGAACGAAACAGGAATTGGGAATTCTGCTGAGTGAGGAGCATCCTGAGTACCTACAGGAGACAGAGAAAGAGACAGAATGGGACATTAGACTGATACAGTGAGGGTTACACATGGAGAATGGCACTGAGTCCCACAGGTATCTGTAAAATCCCAGTCTCCATCCCTGGCCTGTGCTGCTGCGTTTCCCTGGCGTGGAGAATTCTGTTAGCTCAGGATCTGGAACAACTGTAAAAGGTGCAGTCACCGGCATCAATTAGACCCTCACAGTGACAGATACCACATGGAGAGAGACTGTGTGATAGCACCAGAGTGCAGGAAGGGATCAGGATCAAATCACGGTCTGGAAGAAGGTGAACTGGGAGCAGTACTCAGGGATAAGGGAGCAATCAGTGGGCTAGGCAATGGACTCATGGTACTCTCACTCGACTACTCATCCAGAATTTAATGCCAGTAGCAGGGATACCCATCTGACTTACTTAATACCCTTTAAGTAAGGAAATCTGTTATGGACTGCCGGTCTGGCCTACATATGAATCCAGACCCAGAGCAAGGATGTTGACTCTCAACTACCCCCTGAAATGATCGGGAAGCCACTCAGCTAAAGGACAGCTTGGGGGTGGTCATGAAATGCTGGCCCGCCAGAGACAGCAACATCTCATGAGTGAATTAAACACAACCCTGCTGGGAGAGGTGTCTTGGCCAAACATTTCGGTGGGTTTATGGACAGGGCTTTAAACTGACAGAGAGGATGCAGGGTCAGGGTTCAGGTGAAAGGAGCTTTCCAAATCCAAAGAGAAAAGGTGACGCATCAGAACAGCATGGGAATGTGACTGAAGACAAGCGGAAAGGAACAGGAAGGGACAGTGATTTAGGCTCTGACGGGAAATTCGAGGAAAAAGTCAATTTCAGTTTTTTTTTGGAATTGTCAAAGTATCAGCAAGGTTTGGTCACCAGAAAGATGTAGTTGCAGGAGAAACTGAGCTGTACTGTTCTGTGTTCCAAACAGGGAGGGTTACAATGGCAGGAAGAGGTTTCACGAAGCTGAACGGGATGAGATGTGAATGAATAGACACAATTAGGAAGGTTTTCTCAGAGTGCCAGTGGTAACAGAAACACCAATGGCCTGATCTGAAGCAGATGACCAAGACTGGGTTGGGGTGGGAATTGGAGGTGGTTTCACAGGGAGGGAGGACCATAGAGCCATGGGAGAGAACAGAAATTCGGAGAGCTGTAGGGCCTGCAGGAGTTCAGGGAGATGGGGAGGTTGGGAGGGATGGGCCAGTTGACAGGGATAAGCATGTTGATTGGATGGAGCGGTTTACTCAGGCAGGAATGTTTTAGGCGAATCGAGCAGATTACAGTGATAACGTGGGTTGTATTGACTGGAGGAGGAATCAGAGATATGGAGGGTGGGCATGGCTGAAGATGTTTATAGATACAGGAAGGTTTAGGCTCTGCAGATCATTTAGATATGAAGGGTGTGGAGTCTGACAGATTTTCCAGAATGGGAGTAATTTTGTTTGGAGACAGTTTCACAGATAAGGGAGCATTAGTAACCATCTCCAGAATGTTCAAAGTGTGAAGGGTTGGAGGGGATTTTCCCTTCACACTAACAGGGACATACTGAATTCTTGAGATCACACTTTTAAAAGGCTCCCATTTGCCAGTTATTCCTTTTCCATCAAACAGACTGACCCATGATTTGGACGTGCCGGTGATGGACTGGGATGAGCAAAGTTAAAAATCACACAACACCAGCTTACAAGTGGACTAGGCCTATTTAGAAGCAGTGGCTTTCTTCATCAGGTGGTTGTGGAGCACAGTCATAAGGCACAGAATTTACAGCAACAGGATGGCAGTGTCATGGAATGAAATATTAAACAAGTTTTGATTAAGTCTTTCATCTTTTAGAATGATTCCCATCGCTTCCATACACAGAGGGTCCTTGATTATTGAAATATCAATTATCCAAATATCGGAATATCCAAAGGAGATCTCAAAGTACCGATAGAAACATTACATCAAAGATCGGTTTCAACCCTGACTGTGTTTTTTTTTTGTTCACACTGATTAAAACCGATCTCACCTTACTGAAATACTGCCGAGAACAGTCCTGGACATTGAGCCCAGCGACCATCCCAAAATGACTGACCTCCTACCATCTCTCACTCTCCAGACTTAGACTGGAGTTCTACATAGGGGTAAATCCTAAATCCCCCATCCCCAGATATTCTCTCGAACATTGTCCTGCACAAAGCAGATGTCAAACATTTCAAAATGTTGAAGGAAAAGTTGTGTGTGTGGCTATGTGTGCATGTGCGCGTGCGCTGTTTGGAGACTTACCCACCAAAGGCACTAGCTGTCTTACTGTTGGTGTCCGCTCTAGCTGCCCTGGAGGGGGAGGAGATGATGGGGGCAGGGGTACACAGGGGGCGGAGCAGCTGGGGGTATGGGCGCGAATGGTGTGTGCGCGGGCGGGGGGTGTAATGTTGGACAGGTTTGGGGCTGGGTGGGGGGGCGCTTTTGGAGGCGGCAGGGGCAGTGTTTGACAGGTTTGGGGGAGCTGAGGGTGATGTTGGATGGGTTTGGAGGCAAGCGGGGTGATCTGTTGGAGGCAGGCAGGTGATGAAGGATGGATTTCTGGGTGGGCGGGGTACTCTGTTGGAGGTGGATGAAGGGTGATGTTGGATGGGTTTGGGGACAGGCAGGGCGATCTGTTGAGGGCGGGTGAAGGGTGATGTTGGATGGGTTTGGGATGGACGGGGTGCTCTGTTGGAGGTGGGCAGAGGGGTGAGTTGGATGAGTTTGGGGCGGGCGGGGTGATCTGTTGGGGGCAGGCGGAGGGTGATGTTGAATGGGTTTGGGGGTGGGCGGGGTACTCTGTTGGAGGAGAGCGGAGGGGTGGTGTTGGATGAGTTTGGGGTTGGCGGGGTGATCTGTTGGAGGTGGGCAGAGGGTGGTGTTGGATGGGTTTGGGAACGGGCGGGGTGTCTGTTGGGGGCGGGTGAAGGGTGATGTTGGATGGGTTTGGGACAGATGGGGTGCTCTGTTGGAGGTGGGTGGAGGGTGATGTTGAATGGGTTTGGGGCGGGCGGGGTTATCTGTTGGAGGTGGGCGGAGGGTGGTGTTGGATGGGTTTGGGAACGGGCGGGGGGCGATGTTGAGGGGTGGGGGGGCGGTGCTGGAAGAGTTTGGGGGCAAGCAGTGGGGCGGTTTTGGGGGCTGATGGGGCGTGAGGCCTCACGCATGGTTTGCTGCTGCCTAGTCACCTCAATGGGGACTAGGCATTACCGAAAACTCCGAGCCCTCGAGGAAGGACATGGAATCGATTAATCGAATAACCAATTATCTGAATGTACTATTGCCTACCCATTTCGTTCAGATAATCAAAGTTCCTGTGTAAACAGCTGGATGTTAACCTGGTGTTGTGTGATTTTTACCTTCACCCAATCAATCCCTGCTCGATCCTTCTGAATGGCTCCAATATTGACCCTGTTCCAGTTTAAGACCTGAATCTGTGGACCTGTCTGGTCTTTTTCCATAACTATGTTAAAAATAAGACAGTTGTGGTCACTGGACCCAAAGTGCTCTCTGACTGATACTTCAGTCACTTGCCCGACCTCGGTTTCTGAGGGGAGGTCCAGTGCTGTATCCGTCTGAGTAGCATGGAGCCCTCTACATCTTGGTTTAGGAAACATTCTTAGACATATTTGACAAATTCCACCCCGTACGGTCCTTTTACAATCTGGGTGACCCAGTCAATCCATGGGAAGTTAAAATCTCCATCCAATACTACTCTATTATTTTTATAGGTACCTGCAATCTCACTACGCATTTTCTCCTCTCGTACCCGCTGGCTATTTGGGCATCCAGAACACCATTCCAGCAGACTGACCACCCCCTTTTTGTTTCTAACTTAATATGGCCTCTTTTACTGACTGCTTAACAATACTGTCTCTCAGAACTATTGTTCTGTCCTCCCTAATCAAAGGGAGAACTCCCCCTCCTCACTTACTTGACCTCTATCACGCCTGTAGCTTCTGTATCCTGGAACACTGAGCTGCCAGTTCTGCCCTTCACTCAGCCATGTTTCTGTTATGGCTATAATATCCCAGTCCCCAGAGCTAATCCATGGTCTGAACTTGTCTGCCTTACCAGTCAGGCTTCCTGCATTGAAATTACTTCCCTGAAAACCAAACTTCTTTTCCCTCCCTATTCTGTGCCCCGGATATCCTGGATAGGAAACTTGCTGTCGATGGCTGATGTATTTTCCCCTGACTAGTTAATGGCCCCTGTCTTATTCAGAGTCTCAACTCCCTGCCAAAATAGTTTAAATCCTGCCAGATAATACAAGAAAATCTCCTCCCTGGGATACTGGTGTCCCTCTGCATCCAGTGCCAGGTACAGGTCACCTCTACCCAAGAAGAGATGCCAATGTCCCAATTCTGAGGGACAGTTTGAATTAATAACTGGAAAGGGAAGGATTGATGAGGGATAGTCAGCACGGATTTGATACAGGAAGATCTTGTCTGATGAAATGGTTTCTGAAAATATTGATGAGGGCAGTGCAGATGATGTGGGTACCATGGAGTTCATTAAGGCCTTCGACAAGGTCCCACATGGAAGACTGGTCCAAAAGGAAAAGCCCATGGGATCGCAGGCATGATGGCAAATTGGATCCACAATTGGTGGAGGGTTGGTTTTGTGATTGAAAGCCTTTGCCCAGCGGGTGTACCACAGGGATATGTGCAGGATCCATTGCTGTTCCTTATGAGCATTAATAACTTGGATGTGAAAGCAGAAGGTATCGTTATCAGGTTTGCAAAAGACAGGAAAGGTGAGGGTGTTGTCTACAGTGAGGGGGACGGTCTCCGGCTGCAGTCTGAAGGTTGAGGCTTGGACAGAATTTCAACAGAGTAATTTCAATTGTTAACCAGGCAAGAGCAGAGCAGGCAATGAGGGAATACTCATCAATTAAATTGCATTTACTTTGATGTAAACTGCCTGACAGGTCAGGCAGATGAACGCACGGCATGGATGTGACCATGGCTCTGGGAAATGACAGGAATTACAGAAACACAGCTGAGGGAGGGACAGGACTCGCAGATCATTGTTCCAAGGACAGATTCAACAGGAAGGATAGATGGGGAGGCAAGAGAGTAGGGGGAGTGGAGTTTTTGATCAGTGAAAACATCACTGCAGCACTGAGAGAGGATATTCCTGGGGATCGCCCAGTGAAGCTGTGCAATGGAACTGAGAAATAAGAATGAATAATCAGTTTGATATGATTGTACTACAGGCCCGCAGTGGTCAGTGGGAAATTGAGCAGCAAATATGTCAGAGATCTCAGATATCTGTAAGAAGGATGGGTTGTAATGGTGGGGGATTTTAACTTTCCAAACCTAGATTGGGACTGCCAGAGTGTTCTCAGGTTGGATGGGAGGGATTTGTTCAGTGTGTTCAAGAAAACTGTCTCAATCAGTATGGAACTGGCCTGACTGGAGAAAGGGATAAAACCTGACCTCCCTTCGGGAAACAAGGGAGAGAAAGGGGCTGAAGTGTTTGTGGGGGAGCACTTTTGAAAAGTCACCAAAATTCTATTAGTTTGAAAATAGCGATGGAAAAGGACAGGCCTGGTCCACAAGTTAAAGGTCAAAACTGGACTTGACAGCAATCTAGAAGGTATTAGACAAGACTGTCCAAAAGTTGATTCGTGGAGGCTATTTGCCGATAAAGGGATGTTGGGCAAGTGGGATTCTTTCAAAAGAGAGATAAATTAAGATTTCTGGGCCAGCATATTCCTGTTAGTGTGAAGGACCATGCTGACACAAGTGGGAAAAATTGGATGATTGGGGATATTGAGGCTCTGGTCAAGACAAAAGGGGGCACATGTCCTATATAGCCAGCTGGATTAAGTCAATCCCTTGAAGAACATTGTGAGTGCAGAGGGAAACCATGAGGGCCGAAAGGGGAACTGACAGACGATTGACAGAGAAGGTTCATGGAAATCCAAAGAGATTCTACAAGTATATTAACAACAGAAGATTAACTCGGGACAGAATGTGACCCCTTAAAGATGAATGAAGCCATCCATGTGTGAACCCACAGGAAATGGGTGAGACCTGAAACAAAAATTTCACGTCGGAACTTACTGTGGAAAACACACTGGGGAAGCAGGGAAATAAACAGTGGTGTATTCAAGAGTCCACATTGGAGAAGAGGAGGTGCTGAAGGTTTTAAAATGCATTAAAATTAGACAACTCCCTCGGAACGAATCAAGTACATCCCAGGACATTGGGGTAAGTTAGGGAAGAAACTTACCAAGGAGATGGATGCAGGCAGAGCAGTAGACGTTGTCTATCCTGACTTCAGCAAGGCCTTAGACAGGGTTTAGCGTGGTGCACTGGTTAGTAAGGTGAGATCACATGGGACCAGGGAGAGTGAGACAAACAGACACAAAATGAGCTTGACAGTAGGAGACAGAGGGTAGTGGGAGAGGGTTGTTATGCAGACTGGGGGCCTCTGACCAGCGGTGTGCCATAAGGATCGGTGCAGGGTCCACACATGTGTATTATTGACATAATCGAGAATATATGAATGTTTGTAAGTTTGTGGATAGTAAAATACATGTTATAGTGGGCAGTGAATACAGTTATCAAAGGTGATCTTAATCAACTGAGCCACAAAATGAAAGATGGGAGTTGAATTCAGGTGTTGGGTTTTGTTAAGATAAACCAGGGAGGACTAACATAGTTAATAGTTGGGCTCTGGACAGTGTTGTCGAACAGAGATAGATCAAGGGGTGCAGTTACATTGTTCCTTGGAAGTGACATCACAGGTGGACAGGGCGGGGAAAGCGGATTAGGCAGACTAGCCCTCATGGGTCAGAGCATTGAGTACATGGGTTGGTCCATCATGATCCGGCTGTATCAGACATTGCTGGGTCTCCAGTTGGAGGACTGTGGAGAATTCTGATCATCCTGCTTTAGGAAGCAATTTCCGAAACTGCAAATGGAGCAAAGATTGACGAAGATGTTACTGATACTGGAGGGTATGACAGAAACAGAGAGGCTGGATAAGCTGGAAAGCAACATGGGGGGAATGAGATAGAGTTGGCAGATAAGATTTATGAGAATCCAAAGAGATTCTACAGTACACAAGTGCAAAAAGGCTACTCGAGAGACAATAGAGCCTCAAAGATCAATAAGGCCATCCATGCCTGGAATCACGGGAAATGGGCGCGATCCGAAATGAATATTTCATGTCAGAATGTACTGTGGACAAAGTCTAGGAAACAAAAGGAAAGAAATAGTGATGTCTTGAAAAGAGTCCCCATTACAGAAGAGGTGGTGCTGGAGGTCTTAGAACACAAAGGTAGAGAAAACCCAAGGTCCTGAACAAGTGTATCCCAGAACATTGTGGCAATGTCGTAGTGGGGACCGTGGCAGAGATATTTGAATCATTATCTTTCTATTTCCATTGGGTGTAGATGGCTGAGGGGTGACCTTATAAAGGTTTATAAAGACATGAGAGGTATACGTAGGGTGAATAGTGAAGGTCTCTACCCCAGGGTAGGGGAATCCATAACTAGAGGGCAGAAATATGAGGTGGGAGAGGAAATACTTAAAAGCGACCAGAGGGGCACATTTCCACACAGAGAATGATGCACGTATTGAATGAGTTGCGCTGAAGTGGTAGAGAAAAGTAGAATTCCATCATGGAAAAGACATTTGGGCAGGTACATGGAGATGAGAAGGTTTGAGGGGATTTGGGCCAAACGTAGGCAAGTGCGACTCGTTTAGGAACCGTGGTCAGCATGGACTAGTTGGATCAAAAGTACCGTTTCTGTTTTGCATGGCTCTTTCTCCAGTTATTGGAGGAGGAGACTACTGAGATAAGGCATGTTATAGGCACTGAAGCAAGTTACAGCAATAGAGATGGTAGTCTGGAATGCAGTATATTTCAAATCTGTGGAGAGACGATGGGGACAGGAGGAGGTTACAGGGACAGGAACTGTTATAGGAGTTAAAAATTATTGAAGACACTGGTCCACGAGAGATGGTATATGTACAGTGTTGGAGGGGGAACACAGAACAGAAAGATCCCACACACTCATTGGAAGCCTGCTTTCGCCTCTGTAATACTGACGTTCACTAAGACTCACAAGCCTGGATTGATAACTGTGACACTCCCGATGCAACAAACTTACAGTAGGGGTGGTGATTGAGCCTGGGGTATGTGTGTACTGTGCTATCCCTCCAGCACTACATCTGTGTCATGTCTTAGAGGTAAAACCAATGACTGCAGATGCTGGAAACCAGATTCTGGATTAGTGGTGCTGGAAGAGCACAGCAGTTCAGGCAGCATCCAAGGAGCAGCAAAATCGACGTTTCGGGCAAAAGAAGGGCTTTTGCCCGAAATGTCGATTTCGAAGCTACTTGGATGCTGCCTGAACTGCTGTGTTCTTCCAGCACCACTAATCCAGAATCTGTGTCATGTATTGTTCGCCGATGTTTGGAGCCCTCTCATTGCTCTCTGCTCTGTGCACTGTGCATCTTACCACACTGCAGGATTTATTGAAGACTGCACATCTCCCTGCCCTTTGTCTTTCTGGCTGACCAACCATCTTCAATGGACGAGGCACCCAGCAGTTGGGAAGTCTATTGAGTCAGGAACTTCCTGAGTACCTACAGGAGACAGAGAAATAAACAAAATGGGAAACTAGACTGATGCAGTGAGGGTTACACATGCAGAATGGTCCTGACTATCACAGAGATCTGGGAAATCCCAGTGTCCATCCCCGGCCTGTGGGCCTCGGCTGTTTGGAGTAGAGAATTATGCTGTCTCAGCATCTGGATTAACTGCAAGAGTGAGAGACGTCAACAGAGGCAGCAATTAGACCCTCACAGTAAGGGATACCGAGTGATATCATCAGAGTGCAGGAAGGTAACAGGATCAAACAATCATGAAGGAAAAACAGGTTTAGCTTCATGATGCACTGGTATCAGTGCTCAGGGATAAGCACCCTGTGAGCAGACGAAGTGATGGCCTAATGGTATTATTGCTAGAGCATGTATCCAAAACCTCAGCTAATGTTCAGGAGAGGCAGGTTTGAACCCCACCAGCTGAAAGGGTGGAATTTGAAATAAATAATTTTGAAAATAGTAATTGACAATCCACAAATACCATTACTGATGTACAATAGATCCAAACACTTCTCCTTTCGAGATGGACATCTGCCCATCCTGACGTGGTCTGCACGACGTACTCACAGCAAGTGTTTGCCTCTCAATTACCCTCTGAAATGGCCGAGCAAGTTACTCAGCTCAAGGGCAGCTAGGGCTGGGCAAGAAAGGCAGTCAGCCAGAGACATCCACATGCCATACCTGATTTACAACAATAATCCATTCAGATGGTCTCACTGGAACACTGCTGGGACCAGTGTCCTGGCCAGTCATGTCAGTAAGGTTTATAGACAGGGCTTTAAACTGACAGAGAGGATGCAGGGACAGGGTTCAGGTGAAAGGAGCTTTACAAATCCAAATAGAAAAGGTGACGCATTGGAACAGCATGGGGATGTGGCTGAAGACAAGCAGAAAGGAACAGGATGGAACAAAGTTTAACTACATCCGTACATCAGTGAATAGATTTGTGACAGGAGATTTTGGGAAAGAGTAAATGATTTGTTTTATTTGAATGAACAAATTGTCTGAGATAAGTTAGACTGATTTGTGACACAGAGATTTAGACACTAGGGAGACGTGGTTATAGGGCGAACAAAAGTTGTAACATAAATATTCAATCATTCACAAGCTTGTGGAAACTCAGTCAAAATGGGTAACGCTAACAATATTGGAAAAAAAAGACATTACAGCGAAAGTATTTGGTCTCAGATCATGAAGTAGAGTCAGTCTGCATGTAATTCTGGCTGCTACTTGCCAAGGACACAAGCTGCAGAACAGTTTTAGCCACTGAACAGCATTTCATTGCTCATCACTTCATTAAACAGGAACTCATTGGAATTATTAATAAAGGCATTGTGATAGTTTAGTGCAACTTCAATATTCACATCATCTTAATAAGCACACTGACAAGAGTGATATTCGAAGAGGAGATTGTAGAATTTTTTTCAGTGTTCCTTTGAAAAACACATTGTGCAACTGGCTAGAGACGTAATTATCTCAGATCGACAGTTGTGTCATGAAACTTAGTGAATGAGTAATGACACCTGGGAGAGGTGCAGTTTAAAGAAGTATAAAGTTTTAAAATGAATCACAAATAGGACAAGCTACAACGAGAAACAAAAACATCCAATGACACGAGTTTGAGAGGAGAACTGACCAAGGTAAACAGGCTAAACAGACTGAAACATATGTCTGTAAATGAACAGTGTAAAACACTCAACAAAAGGACATCCTATTGAAACAGAAAATCCTCAGCAAGAAATTCCCACCAGTCCCTCACTTAGGACAAAATGGATCATATTAGATTAAGAGGCTGAAAAGATCACCACAAAGTACTTGAAATCCTCAAATGAGACAGGGTCTAACCATTAAGTGTTAAAGGTATTGCAAAGGGTCTGCTAGCAGGAGGAGGGCAGTGGGAAGGGGAATCATTGTCAGGAGTTAATGACACAATATGAACAGGGAGAGGTGAAGGTGCTGGAGGTGGGGACAATGTTACAGAGAGTGGTCAGGGCCTGAACGTTGTTACAAAGCCAGTACGGATTGCTGCAATGGAGGGGTTTACAGAGGTAGGGAGGGGCATATGGATTTTCATTTATTCATTCATGGGATGAGGGTGTCACTGATTGGACCAGCATTATTTGACCCACAGCTAATTGTCCAGATGGCAGTTAAGAGGCAGTCATATTGCTGTGGACTGGATGCACATGTCAGCCAGACCAGGTTAGAATGTCAGATGTCCTTCCCTCAAGGAGGTAAGTAGACGAGATGAGTTCTTCAGACCGATCTATACAGCTTTTATAGTGGCCGCACCAATGTCTTGTACAGCCACAACATGACATCCCAACTCCTACTCTTAATGCTCTGCCCAGTCAAGGTAACCACCCCAAAGGCCTGCTTCATCAACCTGTCTACCTGTGACACTACTTTCAAAGAACTGTGTACCTACATCCCTGGGTCTCTGACTGACAACACTACCCAGGGCCCGAACATTAACTCTACAAGTCCCACCCTGGATTGTTTCACCAAAGTGGAGCACCTCACAGATATCTAATTAAACACCGTCTGCTATTCTTCAGCCCACTATCCCAGCAGTACTGTTCATCCTGTTGAACCACAGATAACCTCCTTCACTGTCCACTTTACCACCAATTTCAGTATCACCCAAAAAACTTACCAGGAAACCAATATCCAATCCAAACCATTGATCCAAATGACAACAACTCTGGAGCCACTACACCGCTGGTCACATGCCTCCAGTCAAAAAAACAACATGTCTGCCACCATGTTCTGCCTCCCACCAGCAAACCAAATTTGTATGCAGTTGACTAGCACCTCTTGAATGCCTTATCCTTTTACATTGATCTGAGCTTATTACTCAGTTTACCATACGAAACGTAGAACACAGAACAGTACAGCACAAGACCCCTAAGCCATGATACCATGCCAACTTTTAATCCACTGTAAGATCAAAATAACCTGCATACCCTTCATTTTACTGCCATCCATTTGACTATCGAAGATTGTATTAAATGTCCCGAAGTCATCTCTCCTTCCACTGCTGGCAGTGCATTCCACCCACCTAACAGCCTTTGTGTAAAGAACCTCTCTCTCCTTAACCACCCACCAATCACCTTAAAATTATGCCTGCTCATAGTAGCCATTTATGCTACAGTATAAAGAAGTGCCACACTATTCACTCTCTCTGTGCCTCACATCATGTTGTTTACTTCTACCAAGTCACCCCTCAACCTTCTTCAGTCCAATGAGAAAAGCCTTACGTCCCTCAAACGTTCTTCATAAGACATGCCGTCCACAAAGGGCAGCATCCTGTTAAAGCTCCAATTTACCTTCCCTAAAGCTTCCATTGCCTTCCTGCAATGAGGGGACCAGAACTGAACATAATATCCCAAATGGGGTCAAACCAGGGCTCTATAGATCTGCAGCATAACCTCAAAGCTTTAAAACTCAATCCCCCAGCTAATGAAAGCCAACACAACATGTTCCTTCTTAACAACCCCATATGCTTGGGTGGCAACTATGAGGGATCGATAGACGTGGAACCAAGATCCCTCTGTTCCACAACACTGCCAAATATTCTGCATTTATCTCATTCAAGTTTGACCTTCCAAAACGAATGATTTCACACTTTTCCAGATTGATCTCCATCTGCCACTTCTCAGCCCAGCTCTGCACCCTGTCAATATCCTGCTGAAACCAACAACATCCCTCCACACTATCCACCACTCCACCAACCTCCAGGTCATCGGCAAAATTACTAACCCACTCTTCCACATCCACAGCCACATCCAAGTCATTTATTTAAAAAAATCACAAAGAGCAGGAGGGTCTGGAACCGATCCCTCCAGAAAACCACTGGTCACTGAGCTCCACGCTGAATGCTTCCCATCTATCATCACCCTCTGTCTTCTATGAGCCAGGAATTCTGTATCCAGACAGAGAGGTTTCCCTGTATCCCATGCCTAAGTACTTTCTGAATGAGCCATAAATGTGTTTTATCACATTCTCAAAGGATTCAATAAGATTTATGAGGCATGATCTGGCCCTACCAAAGCCATGCTGACTGTCTCTTATCAAACTATGGTTTTCCAAGGAGACATAAATCCTGTCTCTCACAGTCCTCTCCAATAATCTGCACACCACAGACATAAGAACATGAGATCTGTAATTGCCAGGATTATCCCCATTCCCTTTCTTGAACAAGGGAGTAACATTTGTCACCCTCCAATCATCTGCTACGACTCCAGTGGATAGTGAGGGTGCAAAGGTCATCGCCAAAGCCGCAGCAATCCCTTTCCTCAATTTGTGCAGTAACTTTGGGTACATCCTGTCTGGTCCAACAGACTTGCCTATCCTTATGTTTACAAAATACTCAGCACATCTTCCTTCTTAACATCAGCCTTTTCACATATATCAGTCTTTTTTATGCTGTCCTCACAAATGACAAGGCCCCTCTCAGTAGTGAATCCTGATGCACAATATGCATTAAGGAAATTCCCTACCTACTGTGACTCCAGGCACAAGTTCTCTCCACTACCCCTGGCTGGCCCAACGCTAGTCTGGCCATCCTCTTGTTCCTCACATAAGTGGAGATTGCCTTATGGGTTTTCCTTAATCCTTCCCAACAATACTTTATCATGCCCCCTTCTAGTTGCCCTAAGTACATTCCACGCTTCCTTCCTGGTATCTTCAGAGAATCCCGACAGTGTGGAAACAGGCCATTTGGCCCAACATCTCCATACCAACCCTCCAAACAGTATCCAACCCAGCCCCATTCCCTCACCCTATTATTCTCCATTTGCCCTGACGAATGCACCAAACCTACCCATCCCTGAACACTATGGGTAATTTAGCATGGCTAAGTCACCTAATCTGCACATCTTTGGGCTGTTTGGGGAAACTGGAGCACCTGGAGGAAACCCACGCAGACACGGGAAGAATGTGCAAACTCCCCACAGTCGCCTGTAATCGACAGGCTCTAATCGAAATGGAGTCCGTGGTGCTATGAGGTAGCAGTGCTAACCACTGAGACATCGTGCCATCCAATGTAACTCTCTGGAGCCCTGTCTGATCCTTGCTTCCTCAACCTTAAGTAAACTTCCTCCTTCCTCTTGACTAGATGCTAAAGTTCATGTCGACAACGTTGACTGCTCTACATTCATCTATCTCTTGGCCACCTCCTCGAAGAGTCAATCCGGTTTGTGCAACATGGTTTTCCACTCACAAACCCATGCTGACTATCTCTAATCAGCCCTTGCCTTTGTAAATATAAGGAGCTCCTTTCTCTCAGAATCTCCTCCAACAACTTCCCCATCACTGGGCTCACTGGGCTGTAATTTCCTGGCTTTTCCCTGCAGTCCTTAAGCGATGGAACAGCATTAGCCGCCCTCCAGTCTTTCAGCACCTCACTGTGTCTGTTGATAATATACATATCTCTGTTAGAGACACTGCAATCTCTTCCCTCGCGTCCCACAATATACTAGGATCGACCTAATGAGCTACTGAAGACTGATCTACTTTATTTGTTTTAATATTCCAGCACTTTCTCTTCTCTGTTGAGGATTCTTTCCAAGACATCACTATTTATTTCCAAGTTCCCCAGTTTCCGTGTCTTTCACCACAGTAAATACTGACAAGACTATTTTGTCTAATATCTCACCCATCTCCTCTGGTTCCACACATGGGTGACCTTATTGATCTTTAAGGGACCCTACTCTCTACCAGGTTACTCTTTAGCCCTTATTAAAACTTGTTTAAAGGTTTTTGATAATTGAAATACACCACATCTCCTATACCACTACACCCCTCCTGCAAACTTACAATTCTGCCATTTATATTCACACCAACAAATTAAATCCAACAGGCTCAAAAACAAATTCTCTTTTATCAAATGTGTTTCTAAGTGGCCAGTTATTGTATATCGACATATCCTTTCTTACAATTTCAGTATCCTCCCGACGTACTGTCAGGCTAACACTATTTGGTTTCAGACTGACAGCAGAAAGGGGTTGTGGGAGTTGTTGTTTATCAATCTGAAAAAGGTAGCTCAAAGGGTCAGCAGAAGGTAATAGAGAAGGCAAGTCAAATGCTGACATTTCTTACAGAGGGAATGGAGTCTAAAAATAGGTAGGTCAAGCTAAAATGATGCAAGGTACAAGTCAGACCACACCTCGAATATTATGAACAGTGTGAGTGCCCGAAGGAAAGATATTGTCGCATTGGAGGCAGTCCAGAGAAGGTTCACTCGGCTGATCCTGGGAATGGAGGGATTTTCTAATGAGAAGAGGTGGAGTAGGTTGAGGTTGAACCCATTGAAGTTTAGATAATGAGAGAGGAATGGAATGAAACATCCAAGATTCTGAGGGGGTCAGATCCGTCAGATGCTGGGAAGTTAGAAAATAGAACAGGACAGCATAGCAACAGGCCCTTCGGCCCACCATGTCTATGCTGTCCAAGATACTATTCTAACTCATACCATCTGCCTGCACATGGTCCATATCCCTCTATTCTCTGCCTGTTCATGTTTCTGTTAAATCCCACTTCAAAACTTTACTCACATTTCTGCTTCTACGACCTCCCTCGGTAACATCCACTATGTAAAAAAAAACTTGCCTCACACATCTCGTTTAAACTTCCTCTTTCTCACCTTAAACCTATGTGCTCTAGTATTTGAAACTTACACATTGGAAAAGAGATTCTGACTATCATACATTATCTATCCCTGTTCCAAATGTTCTATTTCTGTATCTGGTCACCTGTCAGCCTCTGATACTCCCACAAAACAATCCAACTTTGTTTAATTTCCTCTTACAGCTAACACACCCTTAAAAACCCTAATACAGGCAACATGCTGATAAACCCCTTTTGCACCCCCTCCAAAGCCTCCCCATCCTCCCTATTGTGTGGAGATGAGACCTGCACACAGTACTCCAAATGTGGCCAAACAGACGTTTTATAGAATCACAGCATCAGATGCAAACCACTATACTCAACATTGTGACTGACGAAGGCTAGTACTCCATTTGCTTTCTTTCCCATCTGATACACTTCTGTTGCCATTTTCTGGGAGTTACTGACTTGCACCAAGATCCTTCTGTATATCAATATCCCTCAGTATGCTAACATTCGTCTTGAATTGGACATCATCTCACACTTGTCCAGATTAATCTCAATTTGCCATTTCTGTCTATCTCTCCAACTGTTCTGTAACCTCCTGCAGATGTTAATGAATCAGAGAAACAAGGGTTTTGTGGAAAAGGCAGGAAAGTAGAGTTGAACAGTATCAGATCAGCCATGATCTGATTGAAGGACAGAGCAGACTCACTGGGCCAAATGGCTTCATTCCCCACCAACATGTCCTGGTCTGAGCACAGACTCAATATATCCTGCATAATATTATGGGTCTCTGCTCACAGAACTCCTTTAAAATGGGATTATTGGATATTTATTAGTACACAGCATTTGATCTACAAATATGGTATGATGTTATAGAAAACCATCTCACATACAATCCAGGATTCTATCCATCACAGCACCGATAGTCAGTGCTGTATCAGTCGGCATGGAGACCACTGTCACACACAGTTACTGTACTGCCCTTGCCATAAGTACATTCAGTGTCCCGACTGTAACCATATTGACATTCCCATCACTGGTTGGTGCCTACAAAAGAATTCCTGATAACGGTTGCTGCTGCTTGCTTATTCTCAGCTCCACTTTTCATATTCAGATCCACATGACTGTCTCATTAATGCATTAAACTCATCCTTCCTTCACAACTTGTTGGCTTTTTGCCTAGTCTGCCTATTGGGACTAGATTGGGTTGGGATATCTGCTCAGCATGGATGGGTTGGACCGAAGGGTCGGTTTCCATGTTGTACATCTCTCTGACTCTAATGACTCTATTCCAACAACCTTTCAGTATTCACTTCCCAGCGATGGTCATTCTGCAGCTAAATCTCTGAAATGACAGTTCCATCATATCTGTTCACTGTCATTCCATCTTCCTTATGGTGAATACAGGGAGTCATTCCTCAGTAGTGGGGGGTTGAACAGATGGGTAGAGATTACAGAGATAGGGAGGCTTAGAGGGACTCAAGGATGTTAGAGTTAAAGAGAGTTACATCAGGTCAAGAATGTTCATGGGACAAAGGGGTTTGAGGATTGGAGGAATTTACAGAGATAGAGGGAGCTGGATTAGATTCTGGAGATAGGGATAGGGATGGAGAAAGGAAGAGGCAGGCAGTTTGAGAGGCACAGACAGGGAGCTGTTTCATTTGGGAGATTATTGTGTATATTAACAGAGATATGGAAGGTTGTCGTGACTGAAGACGTTTACAGATATAAGAAGGCTTGTAGACTCTGGAGGCTACATAGATAGGAAGGCAATGGAGAATGCCAGGTTACTGGGTTGGAGACAGTTACACAAATGGGGAGGGTTGCACAAACTGAAAGAGGTTCATATGGTTGGGAGGGGTATGGTGTCGGGAATGAGGGTGAAATTTAACAAGATAAAGATCAAAGAATTGGAGAAGGATAAGGAGATTACAAATTTTTCACAGCTAAGGAAGGGTTGGAGGAGCTGGAGAAGATTACATAGATAGGGACCGATGGAGAGGTTACAGACAAATACATTGACATGGAGGGTGGTATTGGTGGGAGGAGCTTACAGGGATAGACAGGGCTGTCAGGGTTTACAGGGATGAAGGAATTTAGTATCTACTGGAGAAGGTTAGGGATTAGGGTGTTAGGGACTGGAGAACCTGACAGAGACAGAGACAGAGACAGAGACAGAGACAGAGACACAGAGAATGATGTGGACTAGAGGAGATTCCAAACAGAGGAAGGATTATCGGGACTGGAGAATATTACAGAGATCAGCATGGGCCAGGATTGATGCCTGCGATCCGCTGTGCTGTCGCATTGAGGACCAGTACAGAAGAGGTGAAAGCAGGACCCTCACAAGATGGTGGGAATGAAGCCTAGAATGTTGCTGTTCCTTACCCAGCTCTGTATCGATGTCCGGTCTTCCAGGTCTGAATATAGAAGTCTCCTACCTCCACCCTATGCTGTTTACTGTGAGTGATCTTACCGGCTGTAGGATTTACTGAAGGCCCCAGATCTCCCTCTCCATCCCTCTCTGGCTGACCAACCAGCTTCAATGAGGTGATGGATGAGACAGGAGTTAGGAACATCCTGATGACCTGCATGTGACAGAAATAGACAGAATGGGAAATTAGACTGATGCAATGAGGAGAACACATGCAGAGTGGCACAGAGTCCAGCAGAGATCTCGATAATCCCAGTCTCCATCCCTTGCCTGTGCTGCTGCATCTCTCTGGAATGTTCAATTCTGTTGACTCAGGATCTCAGACCATCTGTAAGAGGGAGGAATGCTGACAGAGGCAGTAAATAGACTGACACAGCGAAGGACACCACATGGAGACATACTGAGTGACAGCACATTATTAGATTTTGTATTAACAGGGAATTGATTGAATTTGTAACAAAGACACCGGGATAATTGTGAGGGGATTCAACCTTCCTATCTCATCATCTCTTTGGCAGTGGATCACAGATAAGGCTGACCCTCTCCCACTCTCAGTGGGGGTGGGGGATTCTGGAGTTGGCTGTACAGACTGATGTGGCCTTCCACAGACTCTGTTACACTTGAGGCAGAAGGTGGACATGGAAAGGGGGTGGGTGGGGCGTTGATATGTCAGCGCGCTCCTTGTGCGGTTTTCTCCTGGATTCCCGTTTTCCCCACAGAAAGTCTCAAGGTGCTCGACACCTTCCCAATGCTCCTTCCCCACTTCAGACGGTCTTGGCTGATTTGATTAAGAGATGAAAAAGAACCGACCAATTCTGAAGTAACCAACATTTAGAAACGTGGAGGAGTGCAGTAGGAACAGGAAACATTGTCAGTGTTTAATCAGAGTAGCGAAACAGGGAGAATTGAAGGTGCTGGAGGTGGTGAGAGTGTTACAGAGAGGGACAAAGGCCTGAACAACATTACAAAGCCAGTACAGATTGCTGCAGCTAGAGCTGTTTGCAAAGGTAGGGACAGACATATGTATTTTTCATTGATTCATTCATGGTCTGAGGATGTCACCGGATGGACCAACATACATTGCCCTCCTGCTAATTGCCCAGAGGCAGCTCAGAGTCAGCCATATTGCTGTGGGACTGGAGTCACATGTGAGCCAGACCAGGTAAGAATGTCAGATATCCCTTCCTAAAGGACATACGTGAACAAGTTGATTTTTTCCAGATAATCAACAATGCTTATACAGTGGCCTCACTAATGTCCTGTACAGGTACACCATGACATCCCAACTCCTACTCTCAATGCTCTGCCCAATGAAGGGTAACCCTCCCAAACGCCTGCTTCACCAGCCTGTCTACCCGTGATGCTACTTTCAAAAAACTGTGTACCTGCGTCCCTGGGTCACTGACAACAGTACCCAGGGCCCGAACATTAATTGTCCAAGTCCAGCCTGGTCTGCTTTACCACATTACAACATCTTGCATTTCTCCACCTGTTATTCCTAACCTCACTGGTCCAGCAGTACTGTTGATCCCATTGTACTCTTCGATAACCCTCTTCACTGTCCACTTCATCACCAATTTCAGTCTCACTCACAAACTTGCTAACCATGACTCCTGTATTATCATCCAAATTGTTTGTATAAATGATGCACAACAGTGACCCAGCACCGAACCCCATGGCACACCGTTGGTCAAAGGCCTGCAGTTTGAGCAGTAACCCTCTATGAACATGCTCTGTCTCCTACCGTCAATCCTGTTTTGTATCCAGTTGGTGAGCACTCCCTGGTTATGTGTGATCTAAACTTACTAACCAGTCTGCCATGCAGAAACTTGCCAAAGGCCTTGCTAAAGTTCATTTGGACATCATGAACTGCTCTGCTTTGACCTCTCACTTGTCTACCTCCACTCTCAGGTTTGAGGCATGATTCCCCGTGCACAAAGGCATGCTGATGATCGTTAATCTGTCCTTACCTTTCCAAATGCACGATGATCGTTTCTCTCAGAATCTCCTCCAACAACTTACCACCCTGCCATCAGTCTCACTGGTCCGTAGTAGCTGTCGATGATACAAATATCTCTGGAAGGGGCCCTGTAATTTCCTCCCTCGCTTCTCACAAGGCGCTGGGATACATCTGATCATGTCCCAAGGTTTTATCTAACTTTTTGCATTTTAAGACATCCAGCACCTCCTGTTCTCCAATGTGCACTCTTTTCAAGACATCACTTTGTATTTTCCCAAGTTCCCGGGCTTCCTTGTCTTTCTCCATAGTAAATCCGAATGCAAAATATTTGTTCAGTATCTCACCCATCAGCAGTGATTCCACACAGACAGCTTCATTGATCTTTCAGGGGCCCTATTCTCTCACGAGCTAAGTTTTAGCCCTTGTTGAAACTTGTCAAAATGCTTCTGAAATTTCAAATATCCCTCCACCGCAACTAGCCTCCCCCACCCTTATCTATTCTGCATTTATGGTCACACCAAAATATAGAATACAACAGATTTAAAAATATTCCCCTTTTATAAAATCATACATCTCCTATTGTTTCTAAACATCCAGTTATCATTTATTGTCATATCCTTTATAGCACATTCCAGCACGTTCCCAACTTACTGTCAAACTAACACCGTTTGGTTTCAGACTGACTGCACAAAGGATTTTGGGAATCCTTGTGAATCAATCTGAAAAAGGTAGCTTACAGGATCAGCAGGTAATCGAGAAGGCAAAGGGAATGGAGTCGAAATATAGGGAGGGCTTGCTAAAACGATGCAAGGTACAAGTCAGACCACACCTAGATTATATTGAACAGTATGCGTGCCCTAAGGAAAGACATCCTTGTATTAGAGGCAGGCCATGGAAGGTTCACTCGGCTGATCCTGGAGATGGCAGGATTTTCCAATGAGAAAAGGTGGAGTAGATTGACCTTGAACCTATTGGGATTTTGAAGAATGGGAGAGAAATTGAATGAAACATCCAGGATTGTGAGGGGCTTTGACAGGGTGGATGCCATGAAGTTAGAAACTAGAACAGTACAGCAGAGTAATAGGCCCTTCGGCCCACCATGGCTGTGCTGACCATTGTGCTATACTAAACTAATCCCATCTGCCTGCACATGGGCGATATCCTTCTATTCTCAGCCTGTTCATGTTTCTGTCTACATGCCCTTCAAAACTTTGCTCTCGTTGCCACCTCTCCCACCTCCTGAGCAGCTTCTACCCTCTCGGTAAAGACAACTGGTCTCATTCATCTCACTGAAAACCTCTCACTCTCCCTTAAACCGAGGTACCCTAGTATTTGATATTTCTACATTGGAAGGAGGATTCCAACTATCCACACTAATCACGCCTCTCCTAATGCTATATGTACCAGATCACCCCTCAGTGTCCGATACTCTCGCAAAACAATCCAACTGCGTCCAACCTCCTTACAGTAAACACATTCTCATCCAGGCAACATTCTGCCAACCCTCTGTTACACCCTCCCCAAAACCTCCACATCCTTCCTGTGGTGTGTCGATGAGAATGACACGCAACCTTCCAAACATGGCCGAATGAAGTTTCATTCAGTCACAACATGACATTCAAACGTCTGTACTCAATACTGTGACCAATGAAGGGAAACCTACCATACTCCTCCTTTACCACCACATCCTACTGTGTTGTTATTTTGAGGGAGCTATGGATTTGCATCCAAGGTCATCTGTTTACCAATGTTTCCAACTCGTCAATTAGTGTACTTCTCTCTTCCATTTGGCTTCATAAATGCATCACTTCGCACCTGTCCCGATGAAATTCGATTTGCCATTTCTCTGCCCAGCGTTCCAGCTGTTCTACATACTGCTGCAAACTTTAACACACTTCCTCACTATCCACAATTCACCTAACTATCCCTAATCATTACATGCCTTTCCGAATGTCGTCTGTAAAATTACCACTCAAACTGCTGACCTTTTCTTCTGACTCACAGATATAAATTACACACAGACATCGCAGCACTGATCCTTGTGAAACAGCATTGGCCACAGATGTCCAATCAGAAATTCACCACTCCAAATGCCTCTGTCTACTATCACCAAGAAAATATTGCATCCAACTTAACAACGAGCATGGATTGTGATTTGATCATCCAGATCCCCCTTGCTATTTGGAAGCTGTCCATTCAAAATGACTCTATATTTTGATTAAATACAGATTAAATTGGCTGTCTCACTAATGCGCTGACTGCGTCCTTTCTTCACAACAAAACAGGACCTTGTTTGGTTTTCTGCTAATCCTGCCTAAATCCCTACAATCCCTCAATAATCACATTGCTGTCATGATCATTCTGCAGCCACACCTCCTCAATAACAGTTCAATCATATCTGTTATCTTCAGTTAATGCTGTCATTCCATCTGCCGTGTTGCAAATGTATGGCGCGTGTCACCGTGAGAGGGCCTTTGAGGGATGGTTAGAGGTCATAGAGTGGGAGAGATGTTTGGGGGCGCGACAATGTTGCAGGGTTAAACATAGTTACAGTTGCTACAGAATGTCCGCAGGAGAAAAGTTTTTATTGTTTGGAGAAAGTTAGAGAGATAAAGTGTCTTTGATTAGA
This sequence comes from Chiloscyllium punctatum, assembly GCF_047496795.1. Taxonomy (NCBI): domain Eukaryota; kingdom Metazoa; phylum Chordata; class Chondrichthyes; order Orectolobiformes; family Hemiscylliidae; genus Chiloscyllium; species Chiloscyllium punctatum. The sequence continues at coordinate 87,907,810 of NC_092754.1, forward strand.
CTTCAGAGATAGGGATGTAATTGATTAGATTAGATTACTTACAGTGTGGAAACAGGCCCTTCGGCCCAACAAGCCCACACCGCCCTGCCAAAGCGTAACTCACCCATACTCCTACATTTACCCCTTACCTAACACTATGGGCAATTTAGCACGGCCAATTCACCTGACCTGCACATCTTTGTACTGTGGGTGGAAATCGGAGCACCCGGAGGAAACCCACGCAGACACGAGGAGAATGCGCAAACTCCACACAGTCAGTCCCCTGAGGCAGGAATGGAACCTGGGTCTCTGGTGCTGTGAAGCAGCAGTGCTAACCACTGTGCCACCGTGCCGCCCACCAATGTGTGTAGGATGTGTGTAGGGTTGTGGATCGTTACATGGTCTATGTTGATCAGGGTGCAGAAACATTCACAGGATTCCAGGATGTCGTACATTTAACAACAGTTGTGGGATCTGGAGAATATCACAGCGATCGGGAGGATGGTATGGACTGGAGAATGTTGTAAGCACATGGAAGATGATATAAGCTGGAGAATGCTGCACAGACAGAGATGAAGTTGTAGACTGGATACAGTTAGAAGGAGAGATGATTTTATGGACTGGAAGGTATGTCAGAGAGAGAGTGGTGTGCATGCTGCAAGATACGACAGGGATAGGGAAGCTTGTAGAGAGGCTTGTGAGAAACCAGATTTACTTATGAACTTAGGATGTGTTGCAGTGAGCGGAGTCTTTTGCAGATATAAACGAGAATACAATGGCCACAAAGCAGTCACGCCTATATATAGGTATATAGGAACTGAAGGATGTGAAGAGATTAGACAGACTAGGCGTGTTGTATGCAGTGGAGGGGATTAAACTGATAGGGATGGTTTTAGAGACTCAACAATGTTAGGAAATAATGGGAGTTGCAAAGGTAAGAGCAGGTTTCAACAATTTGGAGGATATAGACCTGAAGGATCTTTGACAGATAGCGATGGTACAGTAAAGGGAATTGTAGTGGCTTCCCTTTCATAAGCAATTCATAAGCACTTAAAACATTCTGTTTGACATCTGCATTATCTCTCCACCATTCATCAGACAGCGCTGCAAATATTTCACTGCCTCTGCCTACCAGCTTAGACTGAACTAGCATCACCCAGAAGACCTCGGACCACTCGACCTGTCTATGCAATTATTCAAATGAAATACAGAGGTCCTTGACAGTAGAGTCACAGGTAGTTAGGATAGTGAAGAAGGCGCTTGGCATGCATTCTTTTATTTGCCTGAGTATTGAGTACAGGAGTTGGGAGGTCATGTTGCGGGTGTACAGGACAGTGGTTAGGCCACTTTTGGAATGCTGCATGCAACTCTGTTCTACTTCCGATCGGAAGGATGTTGTGAAACTTGAAAGGGTCCAGAAAAGGTTTACAACAACGTTGCCAGGGATGAGCTGTAGGGAGAGTTTGAACAGGTGATGGTTGTTTTTCCTGGAGAGTCGGAGGCTGAGGGTGACCTGATAGAGGTTTATAAAATCAAGAGGGGCATGTAAAGGGTAAATAGACAAAGGCTTTCTCCTGGGGTGTGCAAGTCCAGAATTATAGGGCAAGGTTTAGGGGAAGAGTAGAAAGATAAAAAAGAGAACTAAGGGGCAACTTTTTCACGCAGAGGATAGTCCATATATGGAATGAGCTACCAGAGGAAGTTGTGGAAGCTTGTACAACTGCAACAGTTAAAAGATATCTGGATGGGTATCTGAATAGGAAGGGTTTGGAGGGAGATGGGCCGGGTGCTAGCAGGGGGGGCTAGATTGGGTTGGGATATCTGATCTGCAGGATGGGACCATGAATGGGTTGTGGAACCTGGAGGATGTTATGATTTGAACCACAGGTAATGTTTGATTGGATCTTTCAGCCAATCTTACAGATGGTACAATTGCAACATTTAAGAAGCATTTGGATGGATATATGAATAGAAAGGGTTTGGAGGGAGATAGGCTAGGTACTGACAGGTGGGACTAGATTGGGTTGGAATATCCTGTCGGCATGGCTGGGTTGGAATGAAGGGTCTGTTTCTATGCTGTACATCTTTATGACTGGAAGATTGGCTGAATGGTCCAATAAAAAATTACCTGTAGTTCAAATCATAATATCCTCCAGGTTCCACAAGCCATCCCCTGTCCCATCCCGCAGGTTCAATGAATCCCGGAACCTCTAACCTTCTGCAAGTCCCACGTCCCTTCCGACATTTGTACCATCCTCCAGGTTCTGTAGCCCTTCATACCTCGTAACATGGCCCAGACTCTCCAACTCCTCCTTCCTCTGCAATGTTCCCCAGAAGGGCACTGGAGGATGCTGGGGGTTACAGAGATATGGAGGGACATCAGGACGGGAGGATTTTGCAGACATTAGGAATATATGGACTTGAGGAGGTTTCACAGTTTCTGAGTGTTGAAGGCACTGGAGGAACTTACAAAGATAGGGATAATTTTAGATTGGAGGATTCTGCAGAAAACCTTTACGTGGTTAAAGGCAGGATTCTTAGCAGCGTGCAGGAACAAAGGGATCCTGTGTCCCTCAGGTTCCCACCCAAGTTGACAGGCTGTTAAGAAGGCGGATGGTGTGTTGGCTTTCATTAGCAGGGGGATTGAATTTAAGAGATGTGAGATTTTGCTGAAGCTCTACTGAACCCCAATTAGACCACACTTCAAATATTGTGAACAGTTCTGTTCGCTTCATTATAGGGAGGACGTGGAAGCTTTAAAGACAGTGCAGAGGAGATTTAGCAGGATGCTGCCTGGACTGGAGGGCATGCCCATAGAAGGTAGGTTGTGGAAGCTAGGGCTTTTCTGATCAAAGCGAAGGAGAAAGAATGGTGACATGATAGAGGTGTACAAGGGAATGAGAGGCATAGATAGAGTGGATAACCAGAGACTACTTCCCATGGCGAAATGGCTATCACAAGGAGACATAAGTTTAAGGTAATTGGCGGAAGGTTTAGCTTAGATATCAGAAGGATATCAGAGCATTCCGAAAAGACCACTCCCTCCGGGACTCCCTCGTCAGGTCCACACCCCCCACCAACCCAACCTCCACTCCCGGCACCTTCCTCTGGAACCGCAAGAAATGCAAAACTTGCGCCCACACCTCCCCCCTTACTTCCCTCCAAGGCCCCAAGGGATACTTCCATATCCACCACAAATTCACCTGCACCTCCACACACATCATTTATTGCATCCGCTGCACACGATGTGGCCTCCTCTATATTGGGGAGACAGGCCGCCTACTTGTGGAACGTTTCAGACAACACCTCTGGGACACCCAGACCAACCAACCCAACCACTCTGTGGCTCAACACTTCAACTCCCCCTCCCACTCCACCAAGGACATGCAGGTCCTTGGACTCCTCCTTCGCCAGACCATAGCAACACGACAGTTGGAGGAAGAGCACCTCATCTTCCACCTAGGAACCCTCCAACCACAAGGGATGAACTCAGATTTCTCCAGTTTCCTCATTTCCCCTCCCCCCACCTTGTCTCAGTCAAATCCCTCGAACTCAGCTCTACCTTCCTAACCTGCAATCTTCTTCCTGACCTCTCTGCCCCCACCCCACTCTGGCCTATCACACTCACCTTGACCTCCTTCCACCTATCGCATTTCCAACACCCCCTCCCCCAAGTCCCTCCTTGCTACCTTTTATCTTAGCCTGCTGGACCCACTTACCTCATTCCTGAATAAGGGCTCATGCCCGAAAAGTTGGTTCTCCTGTTCCTTGGATGCTGCCTGACCTGCTGCGCTTTTCCAGCAACACATTTTCAGCTCTGATCTCCAGCATCTGCAGTCCTCACTTTCTCCTTGAGGGTGATGTTTACACATGGAAGAGCTGGAGAAGATTGTGGAAATGAGTAGATGGATGGAGACACTGGAGGAGCTTACATTGACAGGGTGGGTGCTGGCAATGAAAAGATATCACAGAGATAGAGGGTCTTGGAGGAACTGTATTGAAAGAGTCACAGACATTGGAAAGGCTTCTGCAGATTGGGAGAATTACAGGGACTGAGGGGACTGTAGGGTCTCCACAGATTGATCGTGTCTTTAAGAATATGTAGATACGGAAATCTTAAGCCCAATGTATGCAGCCTTCATTTCAAGACCAGAGCCTTATTATCCCTCACCAGCCAAGGATCCCTAACCCTGCCAGCTTTTCCCTTTACCCCAATGGGGCATACTGGTCCTGGATTCTTGAAATCACACTTTGAAAAGCCTCCCATTTGCCAGTTGTTTCTTTTCCTTCAAACAGACTCACCCAATCGATTAGAATCATAATGTGGAGGTGCTGGTGTCAGACTGGGGGTGTACAAAGTTAAAAATCACCCGACACTCGGTTCCAGTCCAACCGGTTTATTTGAAAGCACTAGCTTTCAGAGCACTGCTTCTTCATCAGGTGGTTGTGGAGCACAATCCTAAAGTACAGAATTTATAGCAACAGGATGGCAGTGTCATGGAAAATAATATCAAACAAATTTAGTTTAAGCCTTTCATCTGTTACAGTTATCACCAGCGCTTCCAAAGAGAGTTGGATGAGAACTGGACGTTGTGCAATTTTAAATTCACAGCATTGACGCTGGCCAGATCCTGCAGAATGACCCCAAACCTGGCCCTGTTCCAGTTTTCCTCTTCAATCTGTGGACCTGCTGATCTTTCTCCATAACTATGTTAAAACGAAGACAGTTGTGGGCACTGGACCCAAAGTGCTCTCTGAATGACACTTCAGTCACTTGCCCGACCTCGTTTTCTGAGGGGAGGTCCAGTGTTGCACCTGCCTGAGTAGAGTAGGGCCCTCTGCATATTGATTTAGGAACCTTCCTCGGACACATTTGAAAAGTTGCCCTCTGTCCAGGTCTTTTTATACTCGAGGTGGCCCAGTCAATACAGGGAATATTAAAATCTCCAGCCTGCACTCCTCTATTATTCCTATAGTTATCTGCAATCGCTCTACACAACTGCTCCTCTGGTATCTACAACAACCGACAATACAGTCCCAACAAAGTGACCACCCCCTTCTTCTTTCTAACTTCTAACCATGTGGAATTTTAAATGAATATATGTTTTAAAAATTGGAATTAACAATCCATAAATAAGTATTGATCAAAATCCAAACGCTGACCTTCAGAGAAAGACAACAGTTCACTCTCATGTGGTCTGCAGGACATACCCACAGCAAAGTGTTTGCCTCTCAATGACCCTGTGAAATGGGCGAGCCAGCTGCTTAGCTCAAGGGCAGCAAGGGATGGGCAATGAAGACTAGTCAGCCAGAGACACCCACATCCCATACCTGATTTTTTTAAAAATCCATTCAGATTGGTCCCAGCACAGTTCCAGTGGAACAATGTCCTGGCCAATCACATTGGTAGATTTATGGACAGGGCTTTAAACTGACAGAGAGGATGCAGGGACAGGCTTCAGGTGAAAGGAGCTTTCCAAATCCAAAGAGAAAACATGAAGCATCAGAGCAGCGTGGGAATGTGACCGAAGATAACAGAAAGGAACAGGATGGGACAAAGTTTAACTAAAACTGTAGATCAGCAAATCCATTTGTGACAGGAAATTGTGGGAATGAGTAAATTATGTTTTTTATTAATGGACAAAGTCTCTGCAACAAGGTAGATGGATTTGTGACACAGAGATAAAAGAGATTTAGACACCAGAGAGATGTGGTTACAGGGCGAACAAAAGGTGGAACGTAAATATTCAATGGTTCACAACCTTGTGCAAATTCAGGCAAAATGGATGACGCTAACAATAATGGGTAAGAAAGGCATTACAGAGAAAGCATTTGGTCTCAGATCATGAAGTAGAGTCAGTCTGAATGTAAACTCTGGTTACTACTTGCCAAGGACACAAGCAGCAGAACAGTTTTCGACCACCCACCGAACAGCATTTCATGGCACGTCACTGCAATAAATAGGAATTCATTGGAATGTTTAATACAGGCATGGTGAACATTTAGTGAAACGTCAATATTCACAAAGTCTGGGACAATCACACTGACAACAGTGATATTGGAAGGGGAGTTCAGAGAATGTTTTTCAGTGTTTCTTAGAATAACACATTGTGCAACTGGCGAGGGACGTAACTGTCTCAGAGCGACTGTTGTGTGATAAAACATAGTGAATGAGTAATGTCACCTGGAGAGATCCTCTGGGAAATTGTGATAAAGTGCAGTTTAAAGAAATATAAAGTTTTAAAGTGGAACACAAAAAGGACAAGCTACAACTAGAAACAAAAATAGCCAATGACATGAGTTGGAGAGGAGAACTGACCAAGATAAACAGGCGAAACAGACTGAAATATGCGCCTGTAAATGGACAGTGGAAAACATTTGAAGGAGCAGTGTAAAATACTCAACAAAAGGACATTCCACTGAAACAGACAAAAACTGAGCAAGAAATCCCCACCAGTCCCTCACTCAGGACAAAATTGATCATATTAGATTATGAGGCTGAGAAGATCACCACAAAGTACTTAAAATCCTGAAGTGAGAGAGAGTTTTAGGGTAAGTTTTAAAGGGATTTCAATGGGTCTGCTCGCAGGAGGGGGGCAATGGGAAGGGGAATCGTTGTCAGGGTTTATTGACACGATACGAACAGGGAGAGGTGAAGGTGCTGGAGGTGGTGAGAGTGTTACAGAGAGTGGTCAGGGCCTGAACGGTGTTACAAAGCCAGTACGGATTGCTGCAGCTGGAGGGGTTTGCAGAGGTAGGGAGGGACATATGTATTTTCATTTATTCATTCATGGGATGTGGGTGTCACTGCCTGGAACAGCATTCTTTGACCCCATGCTTATTACCCAGAGATTGTTGGGGCCATGGTGGATATAGTTAATACTTTGTTGGACACAGGTGAAGTGCTGAATGACTGGAGGATCGCTAATGTGGTTCCTTTGTTCAAGACGGGCAGCAGGGGTAGGCCAGGTAATTACAGAGCAGATAGTCTGACAGCAGGGGGAGGGAAATTATTGGAAACAATTGTGAGGATGAATCGACACGTTCAAAGGTAAGGGTCAACTCGGTTTAGTCATCATGGATTTGGCAGAGGGAGATACTGTCTGAGGAATTCAGTTCAGTTTTTTTGAAATGGTGCTTAAGTATATTGATGAAGGCAGTGCAGATGATGTGGTTTACATGGACTTGAATAAGTCCTTAAACAAGATCCAACATGGAAGGCTGGTCCAAAAGGACTGGGTTCCAAGGCAAGTTGGCAAATTGGATACAAAATTGGTGGATAGAATATATTCACCACCGGGTGTACCACAGGGAACTGTGCAGGAACCATTGAACATTAATAACTTGGATGTTAAAACAGAAGGTATCATTAGTCGGTTTGCAGGTGACATGAAAGGTGAGGGTGTTGTTCACAGTGAGGAGGATGGTCTCCGTCCGCAGTCCGATATCGATCGGATGATAATCGAAGCAGAGTTTAGTTCTGATTGAAGTGAGCTAATACTCTGTGGGAGGTACGATAAGCGAAGAACAGACATAATGAACGGTAGGAACTTGTGGAGTACTGAGGAATACAGGGACCTTGGTGGACAAGTCCATAGATCCCTGAAGGTGTCAGCACAGGGTGACAGGGTGGGAAAGGCACCTCAACTGGGAGCGGGAGAGGGACCCATATCCTGGTGGGGCGAATTGCTAGAGCTGTTTGAGAGGATATAACCTTGTCTGGCAGGGTGTTGGACCTTAAATAAACGCAAGGGCAGAAAGAAGATTGAGGCTGGTACACGAGTTAAAGACAGCAATTTCAGCAGACAAGGCAGGCAAGAACATAGCAGGGAATGGGGGAGGGGGAACTGATGATTAAACTGCATTTATTTCAATGCAAGGGGCCTGACAGCTCAGGAAGATGAACTCAGGGCATGGATTGGAACATGGGACTGGGATATTATAGTTATTACAGAAACACAGCTGAGGGAGGGGCAGGACTGGCAGTTCATTGTTTCAAGGTGGAGATGCTACAGGAAGGGGAGGCAAGAGAGGACGCGTGGTGGTGGGTTTTGATTGCATGAATCATCCTAGCAGTACTTAGAGAGGATATTCGTGTGGGAACGCCCAGTGAAGCTATGTTAGTGGAACTGAGAAATAAGAATGGGTCATCACTTTGATACGATCGGACTGCTGACCCCGAATAATCTGTGGCAGACTGAGGAACAAATATGTCGGGACATCTTAAATATCAACCATAATAATAGGGCTGTTATGGTTGGGGTTTTTAAACTTTCCAAACCTAGAGTGGGACTGCCAGTGTTCAGTGTTTGCAAGGGAGGTATTTGGTAATTGTGTTCCAGAAAACTCCCAATCAATATGTAAATAGCCTGAAAAGAGAAAGGGGCAAAACCTGACCTCCACTTGGGAATTAAGGTAGGGATAGGGACTGAGATGTGAGTGGGAAAGCATTTTGCCAAAGGGACCACAGTTCTAGTAGTTTGAAAACAGCTTTGGAAAAGGACAGGCCTGGTCCACAAGTGCAAGTTATAAAATGGAGCCTGACCAATCTTGATCGTATTAGCCAGGAACTTTCAAAATGTGATTGGGGAAGGGAATTATTTACAGGGAAAGGGAAGTTTGGCAAGTGAGAATATCTTAATAGTGAGATAATTTGAGCGTTCAGCGCCAGCATTTTCCTGTTTGTGTGCAGGTCAATGCTGACAGCATTCGGAAACACTGGCTGTCTATTGAGGGTCTGGTCAAGGAAATGGGGGCACATGTCAGGTATAGCCAGCTGGATCAAGGGAATCCCTGAGGATCACAGGGGCTGTAGGAATACACTTTGGGTAGAAATCAGGAATGGAGAAAGACTAAATGAAATAGCCTCAGCAGAGAAGGAAAGGGGAATCCAAAAGTGACTGTTTCAGTATATTAAGAGTGCACAAGTAATTCAGGACAAAATAGTGTCCATTAAAGATCAATGAGGCCATCGATGTGTGGAACTGCAGGATATTTGCTAGGATCGTAAACTATTTTTTCACTGCAGAACTTCATGCGGAGAAAGACTGGGGAACTCAGGGTACAAGAGTAATACGTTAGACCACAATTGTAGTTCTCAGCAATTCCAGTCTCTCTGCTACAAGAAGGATGTTGTGAAACTTGAAAGGACGCAGAAAAGATTAACAAGATATTGCCCGGGTTGTTGCTGAATAAGCTGAGGTTACTGTCACTGGAGAATTGGAGATTGAGGGATGACCTTACAGAGGTTTATATAAACATGAGCAGTATGGATAGGGTAAGCATTCAAGGCCTTTTCCCAGAAGGTGGGGAGTCCAAAACTAGAGGGCATAAGTTTAAGGTTAGAGGTGAATGGTTTACAGAGGGACTGAAGGGACAGCTTCTTCACACACATGGTGATGTGTGTATGGACTGAGCTGAGAGAGAAAGTAATGGAGACTGATACCTTTTAAATGTTGTAATTGTATCTGGATGGGCATCTGAATAGTAAGGGTTTAGACGTACATGGGCCAAATGCTGGAAAAGTGTATCACAAGACATTGTGGAATGCTAGGGACGAAATTGTGGAGCCCCTAGCAAAGGTATGTGTATTACTGACAGCCCTGTGTGATGGGCTGGCAGGCTGGAGGGTGGCATCATGGACAGTGAAGGATGTTTTCTGAGATTACAAAGAGATCTTGATGAAGGGAGTGAATGGGCTGAAAAACTAGAGATGGAATTCAATCTGAATAAATACGAGGTAATACATTTGGTAAAAAAAACAAGGGTAGAGCTTATACAATTAATGTTAAGGCCTCTGTTAGTGTTTTAGAGCAGATGCACCTCCGGGTTCAGGTACATAAATCTTGAAGTTTGCATCACAGGATGGATAAGGCACTGCTTGGCATGCCTGACTATTGCTCAGTCCATTGAGTGAAGGATTTGGGACGTCATGTTGAGATTATTCAGACACTTAGGAGGCCTCTTCTGCACTACTCTGTCGAGTTCTGGTCGCCCAGCTATAGGGAGGATATTATTAAGCTGCAGGGGGTTCAGAAGAGATTTACCAGGATATTGCTGGGTATGGAAGGCTTGCATTCTGAAAAATGGCTGGATAGGCTGAATCTTTTTTCACTGGAGCCTGGAGGTTGATGCTATAAAGGTTTATGAAAAAAATGAGGTATATAGATCAATTTAAATTTAGTTGCCTTTTCCTCAGGACAGGGGAGTCTCAAGAGGAGGGGCCACATTTTTAAGGTTAGAGGAGAGAGATGTTCAAAACAAAGATATGGGGCAATTTGCTACACAGAGGGTGGTTTGAGTGTGGAATGAACTTCCTGAGAAAGGGTTTGATGTGGGTAAAATTAAACACTTAAAAGATATTTGGATAAACAGGTGAATAGGGAAGGGTTGGAGTGATATGGGCCAACAACAGGCAGCTGGGAAGAGTTTAGTTTTAGATGATGGTGGGTATCAGCTGAAGGGTCAGTTTCCATGCTGTATGGCTCGATGACAAGAATATGGTTTGATTCCATTATTGAAGAAAGGATCAGGGCTGGGTCCACTGATGTGCATCATCCACATAAACAATTTGATTGAAAATATAGGAGTGATTGTGCGAAAGTTTGTTGATGATCAAATGAATGGTGTAATGGGCAGTAAATACGGTTATCAAAGGGGATCTTGACCAACTGGGCCAGTGGGCCAAGGAATGAAAGATGGAGTTTAATTCAGGGGTTGGATTTTGTTAAGACAAACCAGGGAGGACTAACACAGTTAATGGAAGGGCTCTGGCCAGGGTTGTTGAACAGAGAGAGAGACCAGGGGGTGCAAGTTACATTGTTCCTCGGAAGTGGCATCACAGGTGGACAGGGTGGGGAAAGCGACATTTGGCACATTTGCCGACATTGGCGATCACTTTGTTATATACGTTGGAGATATTTATAACATTGTCCTAAATATTTCCCTTGGACAGAGGAGGCCACAGGGTGACCCTAAGAATGGTGAATAACCAAGGGTAGGTGAGTCCAAAACTAGAGGATATAAACAGGAGGTGAGAGAGAGCAAGGATTTAAAGAGGGAGCTGAGGGGGAACATTATCCACAGAGGATGGTGCATAGACGGAACAGACTGCCTCAGGCACATGGGAGAAACAAGAACAATTACAGCATGGAAAAGACATTTGGGCAGGTACATGGAGAGGAGAAGGTTTGAAGAGATAAGGGCCAAATGCAGGCAAATGAGACTCATTCAGTTTAGGTAACATGGGCAGCATTGAGGAGTTGGACCACAGGTTCTGTTTCCGTGCTGTATCGCTCTATGACCAGTTAAAGAGGATTACAGTACTGAAATAAAGCATGTTGTAGACACTGACGCAAGTTACAGCGATGGGGATGGTCGTCTGGAATGCAGTACATTTCAAATATGTGGAGGGACTATCGGGAAGGGAGGAGGTTACAGGGACAGGGAATATTGGAGGAGTTAAAAATTACTGAAGGCACTGGTGCACAAGCCATGCCACAGATAGTGTTGCAGAGTAGTGAGTCTTAGTACAGTGTTGGAGGGAGAACACAGAACAGAAAGATCCCAGGCAGCATTCCCAACCTCTCGTCGGAGGCCTACTCTCCCCTCTGTTGTACTGATGCTCACTAAGACAGCACAGGACTCGATTGATAACTGTGAACTCCGGATGCTGTCTCAGTGCAACATAAGTTAAAGTAGACGTGGTGATTGAGCATGGGGTGTGTCTATACTGTGCTCCCCATCCAGCACTGTATCTATATCATGTCTTGTTAGCGATGTTTGGAGCCCTCTCATTGCTCCCTGCTCTGTGCACTATCAGTGATCTTACCTCACTGCAGGATTTATTGAAGGCTCCATATCTCCCTTCCCTTTGCCTCTCTGGCTGACCAACCATCTTCAATGAGGTGATGGATGAGACACACAACAGTTGGGAAGTCTATTAAGTCAGCAGCTTCCTGAGTACCTACAGGAGACAGAGATAGACAGAATGGGAAATTAGACTGATGCAGTGAGGGTTATACAAGGAGAATGGAAATGAGCCCAAACAGATATCTGGAAAATCCCAAACTCCATCCCTGGTCTGTGCTGTTGCGTCCCTCTGGAGTGGAGAATTCTGTTAGCTCAGGATCTGGAGTAGCTGCAAGAGTGAGAGACGCTGACAGAGGCAGCAATTAGACCCACACAGTGAGGGATACCACATGGAGATAGACTGAGTGATATCATTGGAGTGCTGGAAGACTTCAGGATCACATGTTGGAAGAATGGGTTTAGCTTCATGTGTCAGTGCTCAGGGATGAGCAACCAGCGAGCAGGTGAAGTGATGGCCCAGTAACATTATTGTTAGGGCATTTGTCCAAAACCTCAGCTAATGTTCAGGGGCAGCAGGTTTGAATCCCACCATAAGATACGGTGGAATTTAAAAATTAATTATTTTTAAAAATAGCAATGAACAATCCATAAACAAATATGAAACCATTGCTGATGTACAAAAATCACAATTCCTTAGATTCGATTCCCTACAGTGTGGAAACAGGCCTTTCGACCCAACCAGTCCACACCATCCCTCCAAAGAGTAACCCACTCAGACCCATCACCCTCGACCTAATACACCTAACACTATGGGCAATGTAGCATGGCCAATTCACCTGAGCTGCGCGTTTTTGGACTGTGGGAGGAAACCGGAACATCCGGAGGCAGTGCACGCAGACACGGGGAGAATGTGCAAACTCCACACAGTCGCCCAGGGCTGGAATCGAACCTGGGACCCTGGTGTTGTGAGGCAGGAGTGCTAATCACTGAGCCACCGTGCCGCCCACTTGCCCTTTCGACAACGACATCTGATCATCCTCACGTGGTCTGCACGACATCCCCACAGCAAAGTGTTTGCCTCTCAATGATCCTCTGAAATGGCCAAGCAAGCTACTCAGCTCACGGGCAGCTAGGGCTGGGCAATAAAAGCTGGTCAGTCAGAGACACCCACATCCCCTACCTGATTTATAAAAAAATCCAATAGGATGGTCCCACTGGAACAGTGCTGGGACCAGGGTCCTGGCCAATCATGTCGGTAGGTTTATGGACAGGGCTTTAAACTGACAGAGAGGATGCTGGTCAGGGTTCAGGTCAAAGGAGCTTTCCAAATCCAAAGAGAAAAGGTGAAGCATCGGAACAGTATGGGGATGTGGCTGAAGACAATCAGAAAGGAACAGGATGGGACAGCGATTAACTAAAACTGGACATCAGTGAATAGGTTTGTGACAGGAAATTGTGGGAAAGAGTAAATTATATTTTTTTTTGAATGGACAAAGTCTTATCAATAAGGTGGATGGATTTGTGACACTGAGATAAAAGAGGTTTAGACACCAGAGAGACGTGGTTACAGGGTGAACAAAAGGGGGACATAAATATTCAATGGATCACAGCCTTGCGGAAACTCAGGCAAAATGGGTTACACTAAGAAAGACATCACAGGGAAAGCATTTGGTCGTAGATCATGAAGTAGAGTCAGTCTCAATGTAAATTCTGGCTACTACTTATTATTGGGCTTAGAGGATCACCAAAAAGTACTTAAAATCCTGAAGTGAGAGAATGTTTTACAAGTAAGTTTTAAAGGGATTGCGAAGGGTCTGCTCGCAGGAGGAGGTCAGATGGAAGAGGGAATAATTGTCAAGGTTTTATGTCCCAAAAGGAACCGGGAGAGCTGAAGGTGCTGGAGGTGGTGAGAGTGTTACAGAGAGGGGTCAGGGTCTGAACGGTGTTACAAAGCAGGTACGGATTGCTGCAGCTGGAGGGGTTTGCAGAGGTAGGGAGGGATATATGTATTTTTATTTATTCATTCATGGGATGAGGATGTCACTGATTGGACTAACATTCTTTGCCCCGCTGCTAATTACCCAGAGTATAGTACAGAGTCAGCCATATTGCTGTGGGTTTGGTGTCACCTGCAGGCCAGACCAGGTTAGAATGTCAGATGTTCTTCTCTAAAGGACGTAAGTGAACCAGATGAGTACTTCCTACTGGTCCACAATGCTTTTATGGTGGCCTCATCAATGTCCTGTACAGCCACAACATGTCATCCCAACTTCTACTCTCAATGCTCTGCCCAAAGAAGGTAACTATCCCAAACGCCTGCTTCACCAGCCTGTCTACCTGTGACACCACTTTCAAAGAACTGTCTACCTGCATCCCTGGGTCTCTGACTGACAACACCACCCAGGGCCCGAACATTAACTGTACAGGTCCCACCCTGGTTTGTTTCACCAAAATGGAACACTTCACATTTATCTAATTAAACTCCATCTGCTATTCTTCAGCCCACTATCCCAGCAGGACTGTTCATCCTGTTGTATCATAGATAACTTTCTTCACTGTCCACTTTACCACCAATTTCAGTGTCACTCAAAAAACTTACTTCCCACAAAACCAATATTCCCATCCAAACCATTTATCCAAATGACAAACAACAGGGGACCCACTTCACCGCTGGTCACATGACTCCAGTCAGGAAGGCAACATGTCTCCCATCACCCTCTGTCTCCTACCATCAAGCCTAATTTGGTATCCAGTGGACTAGCTCCTCCTGAATGCCACATCCTTTTTCATTAATCTGAGCTTATTACCCAGTTTACCAGACAGAACGTAGAACACAGAACAGGACAGCACAAGATCCTTCGGCCATGATGCCATGCCCATCTTTTACCCGACTGTAAGATCAAACTAACTTACATACCCTTCATTTTGCTATCATCCATGTGCCTATGCAAGCGTCTGTTAAAATGTCCTGTTCCACCCACCCACCACTCTCTGTGTGAAGAACCTCCATCTGAAATCTCCCCTTACCCATCCTCCAATCACCTTACAATTATGCCCCTTGTACCATGTATGCCATGGGATAAGGAGGTTTCTCACTGTTCACTCTATCTTTGCCTCACACCATCTTGTTCACCTCGACCAAATCACACCAACTCCTCGAAGAGTCAATCCGGTTGGGGAAATATGGTTTCCCACTCACAAAGCCATGCTGACTATCTCTAATCAGCCCTTGTCTTTCCAAATATATGTAGCTCCTTTCTCTCAGAATCTCCTCCAATTACTTCCCCATCACTGGACTCACTTAGCTGTGATTTCCTGTTTTTTTTTCCCTGCAGACCTTAAGTGATGGAACAGCATTAGCCACCGTCCAGTCTTCCACGAACTCATTCTGTCTGTTGATATAAATATCTCTGTTAGGGACACTGCAATCTTTTCCCGAGCTTCCCATGAATATTTAAGGATAGACCTAATGAACTACTGAGGATTGATCGACCTTTATTTGTTTTAAGATTCCAGCACTTTTTCTTCTCTGTTGAGGATTCTTTCAAAGACATCACTATTTATTTCCCCAACTTCCAGAGCTTCCATGTCTTTCTCCACAGTAAATTCTGACAACACTATTTTGTCTAATATCTCAACCACCTCCTGACAGTTAAAGTGCCCTATTCTCTAACAAGTTACTCTTTAGTCCTTATTGAAATTTGTGGAAAGGTTTCTGAAAATTCAAATAAACCGTTTCCTCGGTACAACCACTCCTACACCCGTATCTATTCTGCCATTTGTATTCACACCAATAAAAATAAAATCCAACAGGCTCAAAAACACATTCTCTTTTTATTAAAAGCGTTTCTAAGAGTCCAGTTATTGTTCATTGACATATCCTTTCAAACATATTTCAGCTCCCGACTTACTGTCAGGCTTAACACTGTTTGGTTTCAGACTGGCAGCAGAAAGGATTATGGGAGTTCGTGTTTCTCAGTCTGAAAAAGGTAGCTTACAGGTTCAACAGGTAATAGAGGTTTTGGAAATAAGGAGGGTCGTGGGGCCTTTTGGAGGTTATGGAGTTAGGGAGGTTTGTGGGGAATGATTCAGGTTACATGGATAGGAAGAGTCGTGGGGACTGAAGGAGTTTATGGAGATAGGGAGGGCTGTGGGGACTGAAGGAGGTTATATAGTTAGTAAGTTTATAGAGAAGCACAGGAAAGAAGAGCAGCTATCGGCCATTTGACCACAGAGTCAGTCCTACCATTCAGTATGATCACGACTGATCATTTAACCCAGTACAGTATTCCCGCTTTCACACCTTACTCTGATGGGACGTGGTAACAATCACAGGGAAGATTTTGGAAGCTCGATCTGAGACGGGTACAGCTGAGAACAGAAGTGAGTCAAACAGTCAGGGACAAGGTAGGACTAATAAATTAAACTGCATTTATTTCAATGCAAGGGGCCTAGCAGGGAAGGCAGATTAACTCAGGGCATGGTTCGGAACATGGGTCTGGGATCTCATAGCAATTACAGAAACATGGCTCAGGGATGGGCAGGACTGGCAGCTTAATGTTTCAGGATACAAATGCTACAGGAAGGATAGAAAGGGAGGCAAGAGAGGAGGGGTAGTGACATTTTTGATCAGTGATAGCATTACAGCTGTGCTGAGGGAGGATATTCCCGGAAATACATAGAGGGAAGTTTTTTGGGTGGAACTGAGAAATAAGAAAGGGATGATCATCTTAGTGGGATTGTATTATAGACACCCCCCTCCCCCAGAGTCAGAGGGAAATTGAGAAACAAACTTGTAAGGAGATCTTAGCTATCTGTAAGAATAATACGGTAGGTATGGTAGGGGATTTTAACTTTCCATACATTGACTGAGACGACCATAGTGTTAAAGGTTTAGATGGAGAGGAATTTCTTAAGTGTGTACAAGACAATTTTCTTATTCAGTATGTGGATGTACCAACTAGAGAAGGTGCAAAACTTGACCTACTCTTAGGAAATAAGGCAGGGCAGGTGAGTGAGGTGTCAGTGGGGGAGCACTTTGGGACCAGCGACCATAATTCTATTTGTTTTTAAATAGTAATGGAAAAGGATAGACCAGATCTAAATGTTGAAGTCCTAAATTGGAGAAATGCTAATTTTGACCGTATTAGACTGGACGCCTCCTAGCAGAGCGCTTTAGGGAACATCTCCGGGACACCCGCACTAATCAACCACACCGCCCCGTGGCCCAACATTTTAACTCCCCCTCTGCCGAGGACATGGAAGTCCTGGGCCTCCTTCACCGCCGCTCCCTCACCACCAGACGCCTGGAGGAAGAACGCCTCATCTTCCGCCTCGGAACACTTCAACCCCAGGGCATCAATGTGGACTTCAACAGTTTCCTCATTTCCCCTTCCCCCACCTCACCCTAGTTCTAAACTTCCAGCTCAGCACTGTCCCCATGACTTGTCCGGACTTGGCCTACCTGCCTATCTTCTTTTCCACCTATCCACTCCATCCTCTCCTCCTTGACCTATCACCTTTATCCCCTCCCCCACTCACCCATTGTGCACTATGCTATTTTCTCCCCACCCCCACCCTCCTCTAGCTTATCTCTCCACGCTTCAGGCTCACTGCCTTTATTCCTGATGAAGGGCTTTTGCCTGAAACATCGATTTCGAAGCTCCTTGGATGCTGCCTGAACTGCTGTGCTCTTCCAGCACCACTAATCCAGAATCTGGTTTCCAGAATCTGCAGTCATTGTTTTTACTAAGAACTTTTGAAAGCTGATTGGAGATGTTCACACCTCAAGGGACAGATGGAAAATGGGAAGCCTTCAGAAATGAGATAACAAGAGTTCAGAGAAAGTATATTCCTGTCAGGGTGAAAGGGAAGGCTGGTAAGTATTGGGAATTGTGGATGACTAAAGAAATTGAGTGTTTGGTTCAGAAAAAGAAGGAAGCATATGTCAGGTGTAGACAGGATAGATCGAGTGAATCCTTAGAAGAGTATAAAGGAAGTAGGAGTATAATTAAGAGGAAATCAGGAGGGCAAAACGGGGACATGAGATAGGTCTGACAAATAGAATTATGGAGAATGCAAAGGGTTTTTACAAATATATTAAGGAAGAAAGGGTAACTAGGGAGAGAATAGGGCCCCACAAAGATCAGCAAGGTGGCCTTTGTGTGGAGCCTCAGAAAATGGGGGAGATACTAAATGAATATTTTGCATCAGTATTTACTGTGGAAAAGCATATGGAAGATATAGACTGTAAGGAAATAGATGGTGACATCTTGCAAAACGTCCAGATTACAGAGGAGGAAGTGCTGGATGTCTTGAAACGGTTAAAGGTGGATAAATCCCCAGGACCTGATCAGGTGTACCTGAGAACTCTGTGGGAAGCTAGAGAAGTGATTGCTGGGCCTCTTTGCTGAGATATTTGTATCATCGATAGTCACGGGTGAGATGCTGGAAGACTGGAGGTTGGCAAACGTGGTGCCACTGTTTAAGAAGGTGGTAAAGACAAGCCAGAGAACGATAGACCGGTCAGCTTGACCTCGGCGGAGGGCAAGTTGTTGGAGGGAATCCAGAGGGACAGGATGCACAAGCATTTGGAAAGGCAAGGACTGATTAGAGATAGTCGACATGGCTTTGTGTGTGGGAAATCATGTCCTATAAACTTGATTGAGTTTTTTGAAGAAGTAACAAAGGAGATTGAGGAGGGCAGAGTGATAGATGTGATCAATATAGACTTCAGTCAGGCATTTGAGAAGGTTCCATCTGGGAGACTGATCAGCAAGGTTAGATCTCATGGAATACAGGGAGAACTAACCATTTGGATACAGAACTGGCTCAAATGTAAAAGACAGAGAGCGGTGGTGGAGGGTTGTTTTTCAGCCTGGAGGCCTGTGACCAGTGCAGTACCACAAGGATCGGTGATAGGCCCTCTACTTTTTGTCATTTATATAAATGATTTGGATGCGAGCATAAGAGGTATAGTTAGTAAGTTTACAGATGACACCAAAATTGGAGGTGTAGTGGACAGCGAAGAGGGTTACTGCAGGATCTGGACCAGACGGGGCAATGGGCTAACTGGCAGATGGAGTTTAATTCAGATTAATGCGATGTGCTGCATTTTGGGAAAGCAAGTCTTAGCAGAACTTATACACATAATGGTAAAGTCCTAGGGAGTGTTGCTGACCAAAGAGACCTTGGACTGCAAGTTCAGAGCTCCTTGAAAGCAGAGTTGCAGGTAGATAGGATAGTGAAGGTGGCATTTGGTATGCTTTCCTTTATTGGTCAGAGTATTCAGTACAGGAGATGGAAGGTTATGTTGTGGCTGTACAGGACATTGGTGTGGCCACTGATGGAATATTTTGTGCAATTCCGGTCTCCTTCCTATCGGAAGAATTGTTGTGAAACTTGAAAGGGTTCAGAAAAGATTTGCAAGGACGTTGCCAGGGTTGGATGATTTGAGCTACAGGGAGAGGCTTAAGAGGCTGGGGTGGTTTTCACTGGAGTGTCAGAGGCTGAGGGGTGACCTTACAGAGGTTTACAAAATTATGAGGGGCATGGATAGGATAAATAGACAAAGTCTTTTCCCTGGGGTCAGGGAGTCCAGAACTCGAGGGCATAGGTTTAGGGTGAGAGGGGAAAGATATAAAAGAGACCTAAGGGGCAACTTTTTCACACAGAGGGTGCTACGTGTATGGAACGAGCTGCCAGAGGATGTAGTGGAGGATGGTACAATTGCAACATTTAAGAGGCATTTGGATGGGTATATGAATGGGAAGGGTTTTGAGGAATATGGGCCAGGTGCTGACAGGTGGGTCTAGATTGGGTAGGGATATCTGGTCGGCATGGACGGGTTGGACCGAAGGGTCTGTGTCTGTGCTGTACATCTCTATGACTCTATCCCTTATAGAGGTTATAGAAATAAACTGTGTGGTCGCGTCTGGAGGAGATTAAAGGGATAAAGGTTTGTAGTTACCGAAGGAAATTCCATCAATCGGGACCAGCAGAGTTTACAGAGACTGAGTGTGTTTTAGAGACAGGAAGAGTTCATAGTCATCATTAGAAATGGAGAAACTAATTTATGAGAGAAGCAGGGTCACTCTGCGTTGTGCCCAGAGACAAGGAGGAGTCTCACAGCTGGAGGAGGTTACTAAGGTACAGAGCTTTTTTGTTGTCGTGACGGGAAGGTTACAGAGATCATGAAGGTCGTCGGAGTTCAAAAAAGTCACAAAGACAGGGAGGTTTCTCACGTCTGGAAAGGACTAACTGACCAGGATGGCTTAAGGAACTGAAGAGTTGTTTTTCTTCAGTTAAGGAGAGATGTGACAGAACCCGGGATTAAAGGCAAAGGCAGAAACTTGGAGAGTTGTCGTGGTAGGAGGAGTGTACAGGGATAGGCAGGATGGTAGGGGCTGATAGAGATTGGGGAAGTGGTATCGATGAAACAGACAATGGAGAAACTGACAGACATAGGGAAGGTTCTGTGGAACAGATGAATTTACAGACAAGATGGTGATAATGAAGCCTGAGAATTTGCTCATGTTCCTTGCCCAGCATTGTTCCTGCATCATGCCCTCAGGGTCTGAATTAAAGCCCACTAACTCCTCCCTGTGCTGTTTACTGTGAGTGATCTTACCGGCTGCAGGATTTACTGAAGGCTCCAGATCTCCCTTTCCATCTCTCTCTGGCTGACAAACTGACTTCAGTGTGGTGATGGACGAGACAGGAATTGGGAATTCTGCTGAGTCAGGGACATCAGGAATACCGACAGGAGACAGAGAAGTAGACAGAATGAGAAATTAGACTAATGCAATGAAGGTTAAACATTGGAGAATGGCAATGAGTCCCACAGAGATCTGGAAATGCCCAGTCTCCATCCATGGCCTGTGCAGTTGCTTCCCTCTGGAGTGGAGAATTCTGTTGGCTCAGGATCTGGAGTAGCTGCAAGAGTGAGGGACACTGACAGAGGCAGCAATTAGACCCACACACTGAGGGATATCACATGGAGAGAGACAGTGATATCAGCAGAGTGCAGGAATGTATCAGGATCACACAATGGTATCATCAGAAGTGGTTCTGACCAGTGAGCACTGCTACCAGTACTCAGGGAGGACTGAGCTATTTTATTGGGATAGGATCCTCTGGTACCAGGATTATGCAGTGTGCTAGAAATGGACACAGATGAGGAGGGGAACAGGTCTGAGGTGAATGGAAATTCCCAAGTTCAAAGAGAAAGGTTGAAATATTGGAACACCATGGAGATGTGAATGAAGACCAAAAGAAAGAAACAGTAAGGGACTGAGTTTAATTAAAATACGACATTGTCAAAAAGATTTGTGACAGGAAATTATTGGTTAAAATAAAGTAAATGCCATTTCAGTCCCTCACAGTTCCTCACACACCACAAGTGACATCACTTCCGCCCCTCACATCATCGCTGATGCCACACACACAGTGATTTCCACGCCCCCCCCCCACTGCCGTGTTTGCCACCACTTCTGCCCCCACCAACGCCACTCATCTGTATTCTGCTGACACCCACCCCAGGTCCCACCGTCACAATCCCTGTCCTCAGAACCCTGAGGGGAACACCACCCCTGCTCATGACTCCATCCCCGTTCCCCCTAACACCGCACCCACTCCAGTTACAGGGTCCGTCGCCTCCCCCAGCCCCACATCTACGCCTGGTCCCAGCTCCCAGTCCTGCCGAGTGTTCACCATCCCCCTGACCTCCCCCTCACTGAGGACGAATGATCAGTCCTCAGCAAAGTCTTCACCTTTATCCCCCTCCATCCACACATCAATGAATTTAATACACGCTGTGACATCGAACACTTCTTCCATCACCTCCACCTCAGAGCTTACTTTTACAATGAAGATTCCCGCCTATTTTGTGAGGACCCCATTGCTGGCCTCCATTACACTCCATCCACCTGGACACCCCGCGCTGGCCTATTACCTGTCTTTGATCTCTTCATTTCCAACTCCCACTGAGACATTAACCGCCTCAACCTATCTCCCCCCTCCCCCTCTCCAACCTCTCACCCTCACAACGTACAGCCCTCCACTTCCTCTGCTCCAATACCGACCTCACCATCTAACCAGCAGATAAAGCGGGTGCAGTGGGAGTCTGGTGCACTGACCTCTACCCCGCTGAAGCCATGATGCCAACTCAAAGACACCTCCTCCTACCACCCCCTCTACCATGACCCACCTCCCATCACCAAACCGTCATCTCCCAGAGCATACAGAACCTCATCACCTCAGGAGGAGATCTCCCACCCACAGCTTCCAACCTCATTGTCCGGGATCCCCCACTGTCCGGTTCTACCTCCTTCCCAAGATCTACAAGCCTGACCACCCTGGCCGACCCAATGTCTCAGCATGCTCCGACCCCATCGAAATCATGTCTACCGACCTCAACATTGTCCTATCCCCCAGGCCAGGAACTACCCACATTCGCTCAAGACACCACCCACACCCTCCACTCCTCAAAGACTTCTGCTTCCCCGGCCCCCAACGCCTCATCTTCACAATGGATATCCAATCCCTCTACACCTCCATCCATGATGACCACAACCGCCAAGCCCTCCGTTTCTTCCTCTCCCTATGTCCACGACAGTACCCTTCCAAGGATACTCTCATTCGTTTGGCTGAACTAGTCCTCACCCTTAACAACTTTTCCTTCAAATCCTCCCACTTCCTCCAGACCAAAGGGGTAGCCATGGGCACCCATATGGGCCCCAGCTATGCCTGTCTCTTTGTTGGCTACGTAGAACAGTCCATCTTCCGTAGTTACAATGGCACCACTCCCCACGTCTTCCTCCGCAACATTGATGACTGCATTGGCGCCACCTCGTGCTCCCTCGAGGAGTTAGAGCAATACATCGACTTCACCAACACATTCCACCCTGAACTTAAATTTACCTGAACCATCTCTGACACCTCCCTCCCCTTCCTGGACCTCTCCATCCCCATTAATGACAACCGATTTAACACTGACATTTTTTACAAAACCTACCGATTCCCACAGCTACCTAGATTACACAGATTACACATCTTCCGACCCTACCGCCTGCAAAATTCCCAACCCCTATTCCCAATTCCCCCGCATCTGCTGTACCTGCTCCGAGGAAGGCCAGTTCCACCACAGAACACACCAGATGGCCTCCTTCTTTAGACGTCGGAATTTCCCTTCCCACGTGGTAAAAGGTGCCCTCCAACACATCTCGTCCACATCCCGCAACTCCGCCCTCAAACCCCAACCCTCCGACTTTTACAAGGACAGAACGCCCCTGGTGCTCACATTCCACCCGATCAACCTTCGCATAAACCAAATCCTCCGCCGCCATTTCCTCCACCTCCAAACGGACCCCACCACCAGGGATATATTTCCCTCCCCACCCCTCTCCTCTTTCTTCAAAGACCATTTCCTCTGTGACTACCTGGTCAGTTCCATGTCCCCCAAAACCCACC
The DNA here is from genome assembly GCF_047496795.1 of Chiloscyllium punctatum. Classification (NCBI taxonomy): domain Eukaryota; kingdom Metazoa; phylum Chordata; class Chondrichthyes; order Orectolobiformes; family Hemiscylliidae; genus Chiloscyllium; species Chiloscyllium punctatum. Next base: position 87,931,069 of record NC_092754.1, read on the forward strand.
CTCCCTTCCTGGCACCTTCTCCTGCCACTGCAGGAATTGGAAAACCTGCACCCACACCTCTCCCCTCACCACCATCCAAGGCCCCAAAGGAGCCTTCCACATCCAAAGTTTTACCTGCACATCCACCAATATCATTTAATGTATCCGTTGCTCCCGATGCGGTCTCCTCTACATTGGGGTGACTGGACACCTCCTAGCAGAGCGCTTTCGGGAACATCTCTGGTACACCCGCACCAATCAACACCACCGCCCTGTGACCTAACATTTCAATTCCCCCTCCCACTCTGCCGAGGACATGCAGGTCCTGGGCTTCCTCCACCGCCACTTCCTCACCACCCGACGCCTGAAGGACGAACGCCTCACAATCCGCCTCGGAACACTTCAACCCCAGGGCACCAATGTGGGCTTCACCAGTTTCATCATTTCCCCTTCCCCCATCTCATCCCACCTCCAGCCTTCCAGCTCAGCCCCGCCCTCATGACCTGTCCTAATGGCCTATCTCCCTTCCCACCTATCCATTCCACCCTCCTCTCTGACCTATCACCCCCATCCCCACCCCTATTCACCCATAGTACTCTTTGCTGCCTTCCCCCATCCTCCTCTCTGACCTATCACCTTCTTCCCCACCCCATTCACCTATTGTACTCTGTGCTACTTTCTCCCCATTCTCACCCCCCTCTCATTTATCTCCCCACTCTGCAGGCACCTGCCTCTGTTCCTGATGAAGGGCTTTTGCCTGAAACGTCGATTTTCCTGTTCCTCGGATGCTGCCTGACCTGCCATACTTTTCCAGCAGCACTCTAATCTAGACTCCGGTTTCCAGCATCTGCAGTTCATGTTTTTACCTTATTGAAGGAGACTACTGAGATAAGACATGTTGTAGACACTGAAGCAGGTTACAGCGAGAGGGATGGTAGTCTGGAATGCAGTACATTTCAAATATGTGGAGGGACGATCGGGAAGGGAGGAGGTTACAGCGATAGGATCTGTTATAGGAATTAAAACTTATTGAAGACACTGGACCACAAGACATGCCATAGATACACTGTTGTAGAGTAGTGAGTTTTAATATAATAGAACTTACATTGGGGTGGTGATTGAGCCTGGGGTGTGTGTGTGTACTGTGCTCCCCTCCAGCACTGTATCTGTCATGTTGTGTTAACAGATGTTTGAAGCCCTCTCATTGTTCTTTGCTCTGTGCACTGTGGGTGACCTTACTTCACTACTGGATTTATTGAAGGCTCCAGATCTCCTTTCCCTTTGTCTCTCTCTGGCAGGCCAACTGCATTCAATGAGGTGATGGACGACCCACCCAGCAGCTGGAAAGGCTATTCAGTCAGGACTTTCCTGAGTACCTACAGGAGACAGAGAAATAGACAGAATGGGAAAGTAAACAGATGCAGTGAGGGTTACACATGGAGAATGGCACTGAGTTCCACAGAGATCTGTAAAATGGAGCGATATTAAGTAATAGTCCAAGATTGCTGGAAGATGTCAGGATCACACAGTCATGTTGGAAGAAAGGGTTTAGCTTCATGAGGCCCTGGTATCAGTGCTCAGGGAAGAGCACCCACTGAGCAGGTGAAGTTATGGCCTAGTGGTATTATTGCGAGGGAATGTATTCAAAACCTCAGCTAATGTTCAGGGGAGGCAGGATTCAATCCCGCCATCTGAAAAGGAGACATTTGAAATCAATAATTTTAAAAATAATAATTAACAATCCACAAATAAGTATGAAACCATTACTGATGTACAACAAATCCAAACACTTGTCCTTTAGAGAAGGACATTTACCCATCCTCACGTGGTCTGCGCGATATACCCACAGCAAAGGGTTTGCCTCTCAATTACCCTCTGAAATGGCCGAGCAAGTTACTCAGTTCAAGGGCTTCTAGGACTGGGCAAGAAAGGCTGGTCATCCAGAGACTCACACATCCCATACCGGATTTTTTAAAAAATCTATGAGGATGGTCCCCCTGGAATTGTTCTGGGATCAGTGTCCTGGCCAATCATGTCGGTAGGTTTATGGACAGGGCATTAAACTGACAGAGAGGATGCAGGTGAAAGGAGCTTTCCAAATCCAAAGGGAAAAGGTGAAGCAATGGAACAGAATGGGAATGTGGCTGAAGACAAGCAGAAAGGAACAGGATGGGACAGAGTTTAACTAAAATCGTACATCAGGAAAAAGATTTGTGACAGAAAATTGTGGAAGAGAGTAGATTATGTTTTTTTTTAATGGACAACGTTGCTGCAATAAGGTCGATGGATGTGTGACACAGAGATAAAAGAGATTTAGACACCAGGGAGAACAAAAATATTCAGTGGTTCGTAATCTTGTGCAAACTCAGGCAAAATGGGCAACGCTAACAATAATGGATAAAAAAAGGCATTACAGAGAAAGCATTTGGCTGCAGATCATGAAGTAGAGTCAGTCTGAATGTAAATTCTGGCTACTACTTGCCAAGGACACAAGCCGCAGAACAGTTTTAGCCACTGAACAGCATTCCATTGCTCACCACTGCATTAAACAGGAACTCATTGGAATTTTTAAACAAAGGCATTGTGATAATTTTGGAAAACCTCAATATTTGTATAATCTGGGACAATCACACGGTCAACATTGATATTGGAAGAGGAGTTCGGTTAATTTTTCTTTCAGTGTTTCTTTGAAAAACACATTGTGCAACTGTTAAGGGACATAACTATCGCAGAGCGACTGTGTAAAGAAACTTAGTGAATGAGTAATGTCACCTGGAGAGATCCTTCAGGAAATTTGAGTTTGAGAGGAGAACTGACCAAGGTAAACAGGCTAAACAGACTGAAATATGTGTCTGTAAATGAACAGTGGAAAACATTTGAAGGGACAATGCAAAATACACAACAAAAGGACATTCGATTGAAATAGTAAAAACCTCAGCAAGAAATTCCCACTGATCCCTCACTCAGGACAAAAAGAATCATACTAGATTATGAGGCTGAGAAGATCACCAAAAAGTACTTAAAATCCTGAAGTGAGAGAGTGTTTTCGGAGTAAATGTTAATGGATTGCAATGGGTCTGCTCACAGGAGGAGGGCTGTGGGAAGGGGAGCCATGGTCAGGGTTCATTGACACAATAAGAACAGGGAGAGGTGAAGGTGCTGGAGGTGGTGAGAGTGTTACAGAGAGTGGTCAGGGTGTTACAAAGCCAGGACGGATTGCTGCAGCTGGAGGTGTTTGCAGAGGTAGGGAGGGACATCGGTATTTTTATATATTCATTCATGGGATGTGGGTGTCACTGCCTGGAACAACATTCTTTGACCCCTCTGCTAATTACTGAGAGGGTAGCTCAGAGTCAGCCATATTGTTGTGGGTCTGGAGTCATATGTCGGCCAGACCAGGTTAGAATATTTGATGTCCTTCCCTAAAGGAGGTGAGTGAACCAGATGAGTTTTTCCCACTGATCAACAATGTTTTAATGGTGGCCCCACCAATGTCTTTTACAGATACACCATGACATCCCAACTCTTACTCTTAATGCTCTCCCGAATGAAGGTAACCATCCCAAAGGCCTGCTTCACCAACCTGTCTACCTGTGACAACCACTTACAAAGAACTGTGTACCTGCATCCCTGGGTCTCTGACTGAAAACCCTACACAGGGCCCGAACATTAACTGTACAGGCCCCAACCTGGTTTGTTTCAAAATGGAGCACCTCAAATTTATCTACTTAAACTCCATCTGCTATTCTTCAGCTCACTATCCCAGCAGTACTGTTCAACCTGTTGTATCACAGATAACTTTCTTCACTGTCCACTTTACCACCAATTTCAGTGTCACCCAAAAACCTTACTTACCAGGAAACCAATATTCCCATCCAAACCATTTATCCAAATGACAAACAACAGTGGACCCACTCCACCGCTGGTCACATGCCTCCAGTCAGAAAAAACAACATGTCCCCCACCACCCTCTGTCAACAACCATCAAGCAAATTTTGTATCCAGTTGACTAGCTCGTCCTGAATGCCATATCCTTTTACATTGATCTGAGCTTATTACCCCGTTTACCAGACAGAACATAGAACACAGAACAGTTCAACCCAAGACCCTTCGGCCATGATTTCACGACAAACTTTTATCCAACTGGAAGATCAAACTAACCTACATACCCTTCATTTTACTATTATCCATGTGTCTGTCCAAGAGTCTATTAAATGTCCCAGATGTGTCTAATTGTACTACCACCATTGGCAGTGCATTCCAAACACCTACCATTCTCTATCGTCTTATCCATCTCCATTCACCTGAAACTTTATGCCACCTTGTAATAGCCATTTATGCGATAGGAGGAAAAGTCTCTGACTATTCACTCACGCTGTGCCTCTCATCATCTTGTTCACCTCCACAAAGCCGCCCTGCCCCCTTCTCCAATGAAAAAAGCCTTAGCTCCCTCAATCTTTCATCGTAAGAACTGCCCTCCATTACAGGCAGCATCTTGGTAAATCTCCTGTGTACACTCTCTAAAACGTGCACATCCTTCCTGTAAACAGGGGAGCAGAACTGAACACAATATTGCAAGTGTGGTCTCACCAGGACGCTATAAAGATGTGGTAAAACCTCACGGCTCTTACAGTCAATCCCCTTCTAAGGGGAGCCAACACAACATATGCCTTTTTAACAACCCTACCAACGTGCGTGGTGATTTTGAGGGATCTATGGACACGGACCCCATGATCTCTCTGTTCCTCCACACTGCCAAGCATTCTGCCTTTCACCTTGTATTCTGTAATCAAATTCGACCTTCCAGAATGAATCACTTCACACTTTTCCAGATTGAACTCAATCTGTCACTTCCAGCCCAGCTCTGTGTCCTGTCAATGTCCCATTGCAACCTACAACAGCCCTCCACATTCCCCACCACTCCACCAACCTTCATGTTATTGGCAAACGTACTAACCCACTCTCCAACATCCACATCCAAGTCATTTACAAAAAATCACAGAGAGCAGGATCCCAGAGTCGATTGTTACAGAACACCACTGGTCACTGAGCTCCAGGCTCAATACTGTCCATCTGCTGTCACCCTCTGTCTTCTCTACGCCATCCAATCCTGTATCCAGTCAGACAGATTTCCCTGTATCCCAGTTTTCCTTCTTTCCTGAATGAGCCATCAACATATTCTGCCATATCCTCAAAGAATTCAATAAGGTTTGTGAGGTATGACCTGACCCCTCACAAACCCATACCGACTGTGGCTAATTTAACTCTCATTTTCCAAGTAGTCATAAATCCTGTCTTTAGAGCCCTCTCCCATAATCTCAACACACAGGCATTCGACCAAATCTGTAATTCCCAGGATTCTACCACCGTAAGATGGTTTGGACTTTACAAATCTTCCCTCCTCTGCCATGATCCCCAGAAGGGCACTGGAGGGTGGTGGGGGTTACAGAGATAGAGAGGAATATCAGGACAGGAGGATTTTGCAGACACTAGGAGGTTTGCAGTGCCAAAAGGAGGCTTCAGTAATTGTGAGGTTTCATGGAGATGAAGCCTTTGAGGAGGGAGGGAGGGAGGGAAGATTGTAGGGAAATGAGAGGTTTCACAGTTTAGGTGTTTTGTTAGGGCTGTAAGTGGTTACTGAGTTGGGGAGGGTGTAAGCACTGGTGGATATTACATAAACATGTGATTTTGGTTGCAATGCATGAAGAGGATTCAGGAAGCTGGAGAGTATGGGGTCTGAACGAGGTTACACAAATGGGAAGAGTTGTCAGGAGTGGAGGTGTTTACAGAGACAGCAATGGTCTGATCTGGAGCAGAGGACCCAGATAGGGAGGGATGTGGGGACTGGAGGTGGTTTCACAGGGTGGGAGGACCATAGACCCATAGGAGGCTACAGAAATGTGGAGCGCTGTAGGGTTAACGGGTTCATGGAGATGGGAATGTTGGGAGGGATGGAGAAGTTTACAGGGATAAGGATGTTTGAAGGCCAGGGCAGGATCACAGACAGGGACTGTTTTAGGGAGCTGAGCAGATTACAGAGATAAAGATATTTGTATTGACTGGAAGAACAAACTGAGATATGCAGGGTAGTCGTGACTGAAGATGGTTATAGACATAGGAAGGCTTAGGTTCTGGGGGTTATGGAGGCTGTGGAATCTGGATTTCTTTCAGAGAGTGGGATAACAATTTTGGTCAGAGACAGTTTCACAGATAAGGGAGAATCGCACAAACAGGAGGAAGTTGTAGAGAAAGGTGTTGTTTAACCAGATAGTGGTGTAAGAGCTGGACAAGGTTATGGAGATAGGTAGATGGTGGAGGCACAGGAGGAGCTTACATTGACATGGGGGTGATAGTGACAGGAGGGTGTTAAATAGATAGTGAGTTTTGTAGGGACTGGATTGGGAGAGGAACAGGCATGGAGTGAGTTCGACAGATCAGGATTACTGCAGAGACCTGAGAGGATTGCACTGATAGGGATGGTAGTCGGGTCTCCACAGACTGTTGGTGTTTAGGGAATGGAAGAGATTTGGTAAATAGGGAGGGATGTAAGAGTTGCAGGAGCTTATGGAGAGTTGAAGAGTTGGAGCAATTTGCAGAGGTAGGTTTCTCAGACAGGAGTAGGTTATAGATAGTGAGGGGTGTGTGGTCTGAGTAAGTCAAAAAGAGGAGAGTTTTCGCATCTGGAAGAGGTTACACTGACAGGGACAGTTTAAGAGACTGAAGTAAAAATGCATGGAGAAGGTTACACAGATAGGGAGGTGAGTAGGGACTGAAGGTGAATACACAGACATGGAGGGTTGTATTGTTAGACGGAGCTTAGAGGGATCGGGACTGGTGTAGGGATTTACACAGATAGGGAAGTTTGTGTTTTTGGAGAAGGTTACACTGATACAGACAGTGTTAGGGAGTGTTTAGTGTACTACAGAGGAGCTAAGAGAGAATGTATTATGGGGAGTGGAGGAGATTACAGACACAGAGATGGCTGTCGGGTTGAAAAGACCTTCTACAGATCCTCAGTGCTGTAAGGCTGGAGGGAGGTTATAACAGTGAGTGTTGCCAAGACTTAATTACTTCACTGAAATAGAGGAGGTCTCAGCACGTAACTGTCAAATGGAAGTTGAGACAGTCCAGATGAGTTTTCAGAGATACAAATGTTTATGGGAGTTTCAAGAGGGAACAATGATTGGGAGTGCTGTACCAAATGGTAATAGTTATAGGGAGGGTTCTAAAAGCAGGAAGAGGTGTCAGACATATCGATCGTTGTAGGGACTGGAGAAGGTTACATCACCAAGGAGTGTTTTAGAGTCTGGAGGAGATTACAGTGTTAAGGAGAATATTGGGGATAAGGCCAGGTGCAAGAGTTGGGGATGCTTGATAGGGCTGGACAATAACCGCAATGGAATCGCCATCGTGTGCAACCAGGCCATTCGGCCCAACCAGTCCATTCCAAAACTCTGAAGAGCATCCTACCCAGACCAACCCCTCTACCTATACATTAAACCCTGCATTTCTCGTGGTGAACTTACTTAAACCACACATTCCTGAATACTACAGTCAATTTATGATGGCCAATCCACTGATGGTGCAAATTTAGGACATACACACAAACACACACACACACACACACACACACACACCAAGGGAGCGACACGCAAACACACACAGTGAGGGGGATACACGCAGACACACAGCGAGGGAAGGACATGCACACACACAAACAGTGAGGGGGATGTACGCAGACACACAGCGAGGAAAGGACATGCACACATGCACAGTGAGGGGGATACACGCAGATACACAGCGAGGAAAGGACATACACATTGAGGGGGATACACGCAGACACACAGCAAGGGAAGGACATGCACGCACACACACAGTGAGGGGGATACCAGCAGAGACATACGCAAATCGAGGGAGGGACACACACACGCGCAGCGAGGGATGGACATGCACACACACAGCGAGGGAGGGGCACACACACACATAGCGAGGAGGACACGCACACACACACAGCGAGGGAGGGACACGCACAGACACGCAGCGAAGACACACAAACACACACATACACAGAGGGAGGGACACGTACACAAACAGCAAGAAAGGGATACGCACACACAACGAGGAAGAGACACGCAGACACGCAGTGAGGGAGGGACACGCACATACACTGCAAGGGAGGGACACACACACACATGTCGAGGGGGAGGGCATGTGCACTGAAATTGAGAGGGGGCACGCACACACACAGCGAGAGGCGACACACACAGACACGGCAAGGGTGGGACACGCGCACACAGCGAGCGAGGGACACACAAACAGCGAGGGAGTGAAACACACACAGACACACACACACACACACACACACACACAGAGCGAGGGAGGAACGTACACACACAGCAAGGGATGGACATGTACACACAGCGAGAGAGGGACACACACACACACACACAAACACACAGCGAGGGAGGGGCACACACACACACACACACACACACACACACAAACACACAGCGAGGGAGGGACACAGACACACACACACACACAGCGAGTGAGGGAAGGACATGCACATACACACAGAGCAAGTGAGGGACACACACACACACACAGTGATGGAGGGTCATACACAAACACGCACAGTGAGGGAGGGACATACACACACACACACAAACACACACGAAAACACACAGGGAAAGAGGGACAAACACACACATAGCGAGGGGGAGGAAATATGCACGGAAAGTGAGATGGGGCACACACACACAGTGAGAGGGGACACACACTGAAACAGTGAGGGAGGGACATGCACAAAGAACAAGGGAGGGGGACATATACACATACACACTTCGAGGGAGTGACACACACACAAAGCGAAGGAGGGACATGCACATATACACACAGGTAAGGGGATACACGAAGACACACAGCGAGGGAGGGACACAAACACTCACACAGCGTGGGAGGGACACACAGGCACAGTGAGGAAGTGACACGCATACACACACACACAGCGCGGGAGGGACATTCACATACACTCCAAGAGGGACACACATAGTCAGCAAGAGGGAGACACACACAGTGAGGGAGGGACACTCGCATGCGCAAGCACACAAACACAGACAGACACACAGTGAGAGTGGGACACGCACACACACAGCGAGGGAGGGACACGTGCACAAACAGCGAGGAGGGGACACATGCACACACAGCAAGGGAGGGCCACACACACACACACGCACGCACGCACGCACGCACAGCAAGAGTAACACACATACACACACACACACACACACACGGCAGGAAACTGATACATAAACAGTGAGGGAAGGACACTCACATACACTGCAAGAGGGCAAGAGGGATACACATATTCACAGCAAGAGGGGACATGTACACAGTGAGGGAAGAACACACACATGCGCAAGCACACAAACACAGACACACAGCGAGAGGGGCACGTATACACACAGACAGTGAGGGACATGGACACACACAAACACACACACACACACACACAGCAAGAGAGGGACACCGCACACTCAGCGAGGGTGGGCCACACACGCACATGCACAGCAAGAGGGACACACACACACACACACACACACACACACACACACAGAGCAAGGGAGGGACACACACACCAACAGCGAGGGAGAGACACGCACACACAGTGAGGGAGCGACATGCGTGTAAGGAAGCACACAAACACAGACACACACAGTGAGAGAGGGACACGCACTCACACAGACAGGGGGAGACATGCGCACGCGCACACACACAGAGCAAGAGAGGGACATGCACACACACAGCGAGGGAGCGACACATGCACACAGAGCGAGGGAGGGCCACACCAAACACCCACACACGCACAGCAAGAGGGACACACGCACACACACACACAGAGAAAGGGGGAAAACTCACATATACACAGTGAGGGAGGGACACGTACACATAGTGACAGCGAGGGTGGGACCGACCACACACACACACACACAGCAATGGGGTAACTCACACATACACAGCGAGGGAAGAACACGCACACACACACAGCAAAGAAGGGACACACACACACACACACACACACAGATACAGAAAGGGGGTGACACATGCACACACAGCGAGGAAGGGCCACGCACACACATGCACAGTAAAAGGGACACACACACAGAGCAAGGGGAGGGACACACACGCACACACACAGCGAGGGAGGGACACGTGCATGAGGGAGCACACAAATACAGACACACACAGCGAGAGAGGGACATGCACACACACGGCAAGGGAGGGACATGCATACACAGCGAGGGAGGGACAAACACAAACACACAGAGAGCAAGAGAGGGACATGCGCATACACAGCGAGGGGGGAGACACATGCTCACACAACGAGGGAGGGCCAAGTACACACTCGCACAGCAAGAGGGATACACACACAGAGAAAGGGGGAAACTCACACATACACAGCGAGGGAGGGACACACACACCCACACACACAGCGAGGGAGGGACACGCAACGAAGGGACACCCACACAGACACAGTGAGGGAAGGACATGCACGCGCACATACACAGAGAGCAAGGGACACACATACAGTGAGGGAGGGACACACACACACAGAGTGAGGGAGGGACACGCTGACACACGCAGCGAGGGAGGGAGCATGGACACACACAGCGAAGGAGGGACACACACACACAGAGTGAGGGAGGGACACGCTGACACACGCAGCGAGGGAGGGAGCATGGACACACACAGCGAAGGAGGGACAAGCACACACACCGCGAGGGGGAGGGCATGTGCACACAAATTGAGAGGGGGCACACACACGCAAAGCGAGGAAGGGACACGCACGTACACAGTGAGGGGGATACAAGCGGACACACAGCGAGGGAGGGACACACACAGCGAGGGACAGGGACACACACGCAAAGCGAAGGACGACACGCAAACACACACACAGTGAGGGTGATACACGCAGACACACAGCAAGGGAGGGGCATTACACACTGCGAGGGACGGGGACACACACACGCAAAGTGAAGGAGTGACACGCACACATACACACACACACAAACACAGAGCATGGGAGAGACATGCACACACAATGAGGAAGGGACAAACACACACACATACGATAATGGGATTACACGCAGACACACAGTGAGGGAGGGACATGCACATACACTGCAAGGTAGGGACATGCGCACAAGTCGAGGGGAGGGAATGTGTACAGAAATCGAGAGGACACACACACACACAGCGAGAGAGGACACACACAGACAG